>NW_019944660.1:0-22204 GCF_002910315.2 Salvelinus sp. IW2-2015
CAGAATACTGTGTTCTTCAACACTATCTAACAGACAGACAGGCAGAATACTGTGTTCTTCAACAATAGAAGTCTAGAAGACCCCCCCAGGGGCAATAGAAGTCTAGAAGACCCCCCCAGGGGCAATAGAAGTCTAGAAGACAGCATCACTGCATGTCTGTTTCTCTCAGACAGACAGACAGACAGACAGACAGACAGACAGACAGACAGACAGACAGACAGACAGACAGACAGACAGACAGACAGACCAGACAGACAGACAGACAAACAGAATACTCTGCTGGTCAACACTAGCTATCAGACAGACACACACATCGGGGTCACAATGTCATTTCCCTGCATGGTGTATAGATCACCAGATTCTCAGCAGTAGTGTTTATTCAGCAGCTATTCACAATCAAGGATTTTTCAACCCTTCCAAAATAAAGAGAGGAAAGAAGAATTGGGATTGGACCATCTGTTAACGAATCAGAGCAAGCTGCTTAGATCCACCGTTGTCAGAGTTCTATAGCCATTTGAATTTCCCACTTGCGTATGATGTTTAATGATAATGACAGGCAACACTGGACACCTCTACATTTGATAATGCTTTGGTTCAATGATAACCCCGTTCAATATACAAGGGGCGACAGGTAGCCTCGTGGTTAGAGCATTGAGCCAGTAACCAAAAGGTTGCTAGATTGAATCCCCCGAGCTGACCAGGTAAAAAAATCTGTCGTTCTGCCCCCTGAACAAGGCAGTTAATCCAATGTTCCTAGGCCGTCATTGTACATAAGAATTTGTTCTTAACTGACCTGCCTAGTTAAATAAAATAAACGATAATCACCACAAGGAGCTGCTGGGTATGTTTGCAATTTCCCTTTGACCACTGCAGTAATAACATGCTGAGTATGTCGTTTGTTATACTGCTAGTAATACACAATCATTCAAAACCATGCATCTTAAGGAATGCACAAATGCTATATTTATGAATGTATTATATTATTAATTATTAATGTATATGTTGCAAACAGGTTTATGAACACTTTATCAACCCTCTATAAAGCAGGTTTAACTTTGTTTAAAGCGTAAACAACCATGTTAACCTAGCTAACCATCTGTTAACAAGGCTAATAGATGTCAAACGACAGAAGAGGCTTGAATTACCAAGGTGAGATAGGATAAGTTTATCACAAACCGAGATGGAGAATTTGAGAGAGAGAGAGGAGAGAGAGAGAGAGAGAAAGAGAGAGAGAGAGAGAGAGAAAGAAAGAAGAGAGATGAGAGAAGAGAGAGAGAGAGAAGAGAGAGAGAGAGAGAGAGAGAAGAGAGAGAGACGAGAGAGATAATAGATGGAGGCTAGCTACAGAGAGATCTGGGAGTACAGAGATCAATGTGCGGACGGAGAGAATGAGAGGGAGAATGAAGAGAGAGAGAGAGGCACCAGCTTTAGCCTTGAGTTCAGCGGTAGTATGTCATTAGTTCTAGGCCTCCGAGCAGAGAGATGAGACGGAGAAGATGAGAAGCAGATGAGTGAGATTAAAGATGACATATTGAGGAGGAATGTCGAAGTAGGATGACAGAACGGAGAAGCAGAGAGAGAGAGAGAGAGAGAGAGAGAAGAAAGAAAGAAAGCGCTGAGCAGAGCAGTGAGTGAGTGAAGTTAGAAGAGAAAGGGAGGAGAGAGAGAGAGAGAGAGAGAGGAGGAGATGGGCGGAGGGATGCCGCATGAGAGAGAAGTCTGAGGAGGGAAGCCATAGAGAGATGATTGCAGTAGAGGAGTGACGAGAGAGAGTTCAGGTGTGAGACGAGAGTCTTATGGATTGGAGGTTAGAAGCTGTTTATGAACAGATGCTGATTCTATGAAGCCCTCTTGCGACCCTAGACTTGGCCGTTCCGCGCGTACCGCCTTGCCGTGTGAACGAGAGACGGAGAGTGGTCCTGGTCAGAAGTTAGGCCCTTGGTATTAATCACCTCTCTTCAGATCTGAGGATAGTTCAGAATGTACGGCTAATGAACACAGTACAGGATTCTATTAGCTGGAGTGAGAAGGTAGAGCTGTACAAGGTCACGGCTCACTCCCAAATGACACCTATTCCAATAAGGGCCCTGGTCAAAAGTAGTGCACTAATATAAGGTGAATTTGGGATGCAGCGATGTGTGAAAGAAGATTCAATTAAATGTAGAGAATGAAGATATGTGTTGCGGCAGAGAGCTGAGTCGCTGTAAATTCAGAAAGGTGTCGGAGAGAAGCTTTTGAAAGTCAAGAAGGTCTATTAAATGATATTGGCCAAGCGGTGTTAACTTGTAAGAACACACTCAATACATACCAGGGTTGTTGTAGCATAAAAGACGAGTTGAACTGTTCAATTCAGACAAGGTGTGGGCGTGCGTGTGGGTGTTGTTATATACTGTAAAATATGTATACTGAAGTACATTGAATTATCTCACTCAAAGTAATGAGCCCCATCTTTTCCAATTGCATTACAGACTGCAGGCAAGCGGGCAGCATTGCATTGTAAAAGCATTGATCCCACCCAGACTAACACAACTCAGCACACCCTAGACCAATAGATTGTTATGCACTATAAACTACCACTGATCAATAGATTGTTACGGACTATAAATACGACTGATCAATAGATTGTTATGGACTATAAATACCACTGATCAATAGATTGTTATGGACTATAAATACCACTGATCAATAGATTGTTATGGACTATAAACTACCACTGATCAATAGATTGTTTTGGACTATAAACTACCCCTGATCAATAGATTGTATTGGACTATAAACTACCACTGATCAATAGATTGTTATGGACTATAAACTACCACTGATCAATAGATTGTTATGGACTATAAACTAATGTAGATGTAGATTTTCAACAATCCCATATTATGAGTCTGAACAAAGTATGAGTCTGGACAGACTAGGAGTCTGGACAGATTATGAGTCTGAACAGAAAATAAGTCTTAACAGCGTATGCATCTGAACAGAGTATGAGACTGGACAGATTATGGGCCTGAACAGAGTATGAGACTGAACAGACTAGGATTCTGAACAGATTATGGGTCTGAAATTAGTATGATCAGAGTATGAATCTGAATTTAGTATGAGACTGGACAGATGATGGTCTTGAACAGCGTATGAGTCTGAACAGATTAGTAGTCTGGATATATTATGGGTCTGAACAGAGTATGAGTCTGAACAGATTAGTAGTCTGGATATATTATGGGTCTGACAGAGTTGAGTCTGAAATATTAGTAGTCTGGATATATTATGGTCTGAACAGAGTATGAGTCTGAACAGATTAGTAGTCTGGATATATTATGGGTCTGAACAGAGTATGAGTCTGAACAGATTAGTAGTCTGGATATATTATGGGTCTGAACAGAGTATGAGTCTGAACAGAGTATGAGTCTGGACAGATTTGGGTCTGAACAGAGTATGAGTCTGAACAGAGTATGAGTCAAGACAGATTATGGGTCTGAACAGATTATGAGTCTGGACAGAGTATGATTCTGAACAGATTATGGGTCTGAATAGATTATGAGTCTGGACAGATTATGTGTCTGAACAGAGTATGAGTGAACAGATTATGGGTCTGAACAGAGTATGAGTCTGAACAGATTATGGGTCTGAACAGAGTATGAGTCTGAACAGATTAKGAGTCYGGACAGATTATGTGTCTGAACAGAGTATGAGTCTGAACAGATTAGGAGTCCGGACAGATTATGTGTCTGAACAGANACAGATTAGGAGTCCGGACAGATTATGTGTCTGAACAGATTATGTGTCTGAACAGATTATGGGTCTGAATAGATTATGAGTCTGGACAGATTATGGGCCTGAACAAAGTATGAGACTGGACAGATTATGGGTCAGAACAGAGTATGGGTCTGGACAGATTGTGGGTCTGGACAGATTATGAGTCTGGACAGATTATGGGTCAGAACAGAGTATGGGTCTGGACAGATTTTTGTCTTGAACGGTGAACTAGTAACAATTTACTAAGAGTCTGGACATATTATGGGTCAGAACAGAGTATGACTCTGAACAAAGTATGAGTCTGTAAATATTATGGACTTGAACAGGAACATGAGGACCGAGCACGCTCCCATTCTCATCGACTGGGCTGTAGTGAACCATGTTAGTTTGTTGGTGATGTGGACATCAAGGAACTCGAAGCTCTCAACTTGCTCCACTACAGCCTCGTCGCACAGGGACTATGGTGGTCTGCATAAAACACGTTGGTATTACAGACTCAGTCAGGAACAGGTTGAAAATGTCAGTGAAGACACTTGCCAGTTGGTCAGCGTATGCTCGGTGTACACATCCTGGTAAAGGTCTTAATCACGTTGGCTACGGAGAGTGTGATCGTTGTCCGGAACAGTTGATGCTCTCATGCACGCTTCAGTGTTGCTTGCCTCGAAGCGAGCATATAAATAATTTAGCTCGTCTGGTTTGCCCGTGTTACTAGGCAGCTCGCAGCTCTGCTTCCCTTTGTAGTCTGTAATAATTTGCAAGCCCTGCCACATCCGTTGAGCGTTCTAGCCGGTGCATGATTCAATCTTAGTTCTGTATTGACGCTTTGCCTGTTTGATGGTTCGTCTGAGGGCATAGCGGGATTTCTTATAAGCGTCCGGGTTAGAGTTCTGCTCCTTGAAAGCGGCAGCTTTACCTTTAGCTCGATGCGGATGCTGCCTGTAATCCATGGCTTCTGGTTGGGTTATGTACGTACAGTCACTGTGGGGACGTCGTCGTCGATGCACTTATTGATGTATCCAGTGACTCATGTGGTGTACTCCTCAATGCCATCGGAAGAATCCCGGAACATGTTCCAGTCTGTGCTAACAAAACAGTCCTGTAGCTTAGCATCTGCGTCATCTGACCACATCTTTATTGACCGAGTCACTGGTGCGTCCAGCTTTAGTTTTTGCTTGTAAGCAGAAATCAGGAGGATAGATTTATGATCAGATTTGCCAAATGGAGGGCAAGGGAGAGCTTTGTATGCATCTCTGTGTGCACATTTAACATGCTGGTAGAAATTAKGTAACACAGATTTAGGTTTCCGTGCATTAAAGTCCCCGGCCACTAGGAGCGTCGCTTCACATGCGTTTCCCTGTTGCTTATGGCCTTATACAGCTCATTGAGTGAGGACTCAGTTCCAGCATCAGCTACGAAAAATATAGATGAAAACTCTCTTGGTAAATAGTGTGTTCTACAGCTTATCATGAGATACTCTACCGCAGGCGAGCAAAACCAAGACTTCCTTAATATTAGATTCCGTGCACCAGCTGTTGTTTACAAATATACACAGACCGCCACCCTGCCAGCTGTATTTTATCCATGTCATTGTTCAGCCACGACTCTGTAAAACATAGATATTGCAGTTTTCATGTCAGGATTCCTATTTGACTCAGCCATGCCTCCTTGCCCGTCCAACATTTCCTCATCTCCCACCCCTTGTAATGCGACTAGTCCCGATGCTTCTCCCTCTTTTCCCCCTGCCCCGCTACAAAGTTTCTCCCTGCAGGCAGTCACTGAGTCCGAGGTGCTAAAGGAGCTCCTTAAACTTGACCCCTAAAAACATCTGGTTCAGATGGTTTAGACCCGTTCTTCTTTAAGGTTGCTGCCCCTATCATCGCCAAGCCTATCTCAGACCTTTTTAACCTGTCTCTCCTCTCTGGGGAKGTTCCCATTGCTTGGAAGGCAGCCACGGTGCGTCCTTTATTTAAAGGTGGGAGATCAAGCTGATCCTAACTGTTATAAGCCAATTTCTATTTTTCCCGGTTTATCAAAAGTGTTGGAAAAACTTGCCAATAATCAACTGACTGGCTTTCTTGATGTCTATAGTATTCTCTCTGGTATGTAATCTGGTTTCCGCTCAGGTTATGGATGTGTCACTGCAACCTTAAAGGTCCTCAATGATGTCACCATTGCCCCTTGATTCTAAGCAATGTTGTGCTGCTATTTTTATTGACTTGGCCAAAGCTTTTGATAAGGTAGACCATTCCATTTTTGTGGGCTGGCTGAGAAGTATTGGTGTCTCTGAGGGGTCTTTGGCCTGGTTTGCTATCTACCTCTCTCAAAGAGTGCAGCGTGTAAAATAGAACATACGCTGTCTCAGCCACTGCCTGTCACAAAGGGAGTACCCCAAGGCTCGCTCCTAGGCCCCATGCATTTCTCAATTTACGTCAACAACATAGCTCAGGCAGTAGGAAGCTCTCATATCCATATCCATGTATATACAGATGATAAGGTCTTATACTAGAAGGTACACTGTCCTTCTCTCAGCAGATATCAAAGCTGCAGGCTAAGCTTACATCTAGACTAGGTTTCCTCTATCATAATCACTCCTCTTTCACTCAAGCTGCCAAACTAACCCTGAATCAGATGACCATCCTACCCATGCTAGATTACGGAGATGTACTTTATAGATCGGCAGGTCAGGTTGATCTTGAACTGCTAAATGTTCTTTACCATTCGGTATTAGATTTGCCACCAATCCTACTTATAGGACACATCACTGCACTCTGTACTCCTCTGTAAACTGGTCATCTCTGTATACCTGTCGCAAGACTCACTGGTTGATGCTTATTTATAAAACCCTCTTAAGCCTCACTCCCCCCTATCTGAGATATCTACTGCAGCCCTCATCCTCCACATACAACACTCGTTCTGCCAGTCACATTCTGTTAAAGGTCCCCAAAGCACACAAATCCCTGGGCCGCTCCTCTTTTCAGTTCACTGCAGCTAGCGACTGGAACGTTGTAATTTTAATCCCAGCCCCCGCAGGAGGCCTTCTGCYTTTTGGTAGGCCATTATTGTAAATAATATTATGTTTCTTTAATAACTTGCCTAGTAAAAACAAGGTTAAATAAAAATAAATATGATGATGACGGTGTTGTTGATGGTGTTGGTGAAGTTTATAATGATGATGATGGTGATGATGATGATGATAGTGGTGATGATGAGGATGGTGATTATAATGATGATGATGGTGATTATAATGATGATGGTGATGATGGTGATGATGGTGGTGATGGCTGTGATTATAATGATGATGGTGGTGATGGTGGTGATGGTAGTGGTGATGATGATGGTATGATGACGATGGTGGATTTGATGATGATGGTGATTATAATGATGATGATGGTGATGATGGTGGTGATGGTAGTGGTGATGGTGGTGGTGATGGTGGTGGTTGGTGATGATGATTGGTGATGATGATGATGATGATGATGATGATGATGATGATGATGATGATGATGAATGATATGATGATGATGATGATGATTGTGTGATGATGATGTGATGATGGTGGTTGATGATGGTGATTATAATGACGATGATGATGGTGATGATGATGATGGTGGTGGTGATATAAATTATTATGATGAAGATACTGATGATGATATGGTCTTGATCATCATCAGAATTATCCAGATTTGAACTGGAATATGTTAATACAAATACTTTTTTTCATTGCACCACCTCAAACTGTTTTTGTTTTCCAACTCAATGAGAAAATCACCATAGTCTACAATTCCCGAAACCCAAAGCAAAACGAAATTACTTGCAAATGCACAGAGAAACAATGACCTTCCAGGAATGCCGTTAACCATGCCGTGACGTTTACCAATAAAAATCTATTCTATCCACAGTAGAACAAGCTGCTGGGACTCATCGTCTGGAGTGTCTCGTTAATAAAAGTGCTGTGGTTACATCTTGTAGCTGCTGCAGAAAGATTGTTATTGATTTTCGGTAAGGGCAAAGCATCCACACAGTGCAGTGGCTGTCTCTGCCTGCGCCCGATGGCTACCCAGGGCCCAGGTCAAAACATGTAGACAATAGGGTGGCGTTGGAAAGGCCTGGGTGCTGTCTATCACCTCAGTAGACTGTCTCTGACCCTAGTTGTTGACCCTGGTAGTTGATCCTAGTAGTTGACCCTGGTAGTTGACCCTGGTTAGTTGACCCTAGTAGTTTGACCTGGTAGTTGGCCCTGGTAGTTGAACCTGGTAGTTGGCCCTAGTAGTTGACCCTGGTAGTTGGCCCTAGTAGTTGACCCTAGTAGTTGACCCTGGTAGTTGACCCTGGTAGTTGCCCTGGTAGTTGACCCTGGTAGTTGACCCTAGTAGTTGATCCTGGTAGTTGACACTGGTAGTGACACTGGTATTTGACCCCGGTAGTTGACACTAGTAGTTGACCTAGTAGTGACATGGTAGTTGACCCTAGTAGTTGACACTGTAGTGACCCTAGTAGTTGACCCTAGTAGTTGACACTGGTAGTTGACTGTGTGACACTGGTAGTTGACCCTGGTAGTTGACACTGGTAGTTGACCCTGGTAGTTGACCCTGGTAGTTGAACTGGTAGTTGACACTGGTAGTTGACCCGTAGTTGGTAGTTGACCCTGGTAGTTTGACCCTGGTAGTTTGACCCTAGTAGTTTGACCCTGGTAGTTGACCCTGGTAGTTGACACTAGTAGTTGACCCTAGTAGTTGACCCTAGTAGTTGACCCTAGTAGTTGACCCTAGTAGTTGACCCTAGTAGTTGACCCTAGTAGTTGACCCTGGTAGTTGACGCTGGTAGTTGACCCTGGTAGTTGACCCTGGTAGTTGACCCTAGGCAGTTGACACTAGTAGTTGACCCTGGTAGTTGACCCTAGCAGTTGACACTAGTGTGACCCTGGAGTGACCCTGGTAGTTGACCCTTAAGAGGTGGCTGAGACCTCAAAAAACTCCAACCTGTTATATTCACTACCGTGTCTCCTGTGTGTGTGTGTGGTGTGTGTGTCTAACATCACTGTGTGTGTGTGGTGTGTGTGTGTGTGTGTGTGTGTGTGTGTGTTGTGTTGTTGTGTGTGTGGTGTGTGTGTGTGTGTGTGTGTGTGTGTGTGTGTGTGTGTGTGTGGTGTGCGCGTTTTTTTTTTTTTTAGGGGGTAGATGAGCTTTAATATTGTATCTTTCACTTCCCCATATATTGTTTTCAAATATAAATATATATATATAAATATATATATATATATATATTTATACACTGTATATACAGTTGAAGTCAGTTTACATAGACTTGGTTGGAGTCATTAAAACTCGTTTTTCAACCACTCAACACATTTTTTGTTACAAAGTATAGTTTTGGAAGTTGGTGTTAGGACATCTACTTTGTACATGACACAAATAATTTTCAAACAATTGTTTACAGACAGATTATTTCACTTATAATTCACTGTATCCACAATTCCAGTGGGTCATAAGCTTACATACACTAAGCTGCCTTTAAACAGCTTGGAAAATTCCAGAAAATTATGTCATGGCTTAGAAGCTTCTGTTAGGCTAATTGACATATTTTGAGTCAATTGGAGGTGTACCTGTGGATGTATTTTCAAGGCCTACCTTCAAACTCAGTGCCTTTTTGCTTGACATCATGGGAAAATCAAAATAAATCAGCCAAGACCTCAGAAAAAAAATTGAGACCTCCACAAGTCTGTTTCATCCTTGGGAGCAATTTCCAAACGCCTGAAGGTACTACGTTCATCTGTACAAACAATAGTACACAAGTATAAACACCATGGGACCACGCAGCCGTCATACCGCTCAGGAAGGAGACACATTCTGTCTCCTAGAGATGAACGTACTTTTGGTGCGAAAAGTGCAAATCAATCCCAGAACAACAGCAAAGGACCTTGTGAAGATGCTGGAGGAAACAGCAAGGAAGAAGCCATCGCTCCAAAACCGCCATAAAAAGCCAGACTATGGTTTGCAACTGCACATGGGGACAAATATCATACTTTTTGGAGAAATGTCCTCTGGTCTGATGAAACAAATTAGAACTGTTTGGCCATAATGACCATCGTTATGTTTGGAGGAAAAAGGGGGAGGCTTGCAAGCCGAAGAACACCATCCAACCGTGAAGCACGGGGGGGAGCATTTTTGTCTGGGGGGCTTTGCTGCAGGAGAAACTGGTGCACTTCACAAAATAGATGGCATCTTAGGAGGAAAAATTATGTGTATATATTGAAGCAACATCTCAAGACATCAGTCAGAAAGTTTAAAGCTTGGTCGCAAATGGGTCTTCCAAATGGACCATGACCCCAGCATACTTCCAAATTGTGGGCAAAATGGCTTAAGACGAACAAAGTCAAGGTATTGGAGTGGCCATCACAAAGCCCTGACCTCACCCTATAGAAAATGTGTAGGCAGAACTGAAAAAACGTGTGCGAGCAAGGAGGCCTACAAACCTGACTCAGTTACACCAGCTCTGTCAGGAGGAATGGCCAAAATTCACCCAACTTATTGTGGGATTGTGAATAACTGAGTTTAAATGTATTTGGCTAAGGTGTATGTAAACTTCCGACTTCAACTGTACATACACATCTTTAAAACATTATATTTTCCTTGATTACTTTCTACCCCTACACCCTTCCCCTAATTGGGGTAACTAGTGAACAACACAAACGACGTAACATTTAACAGTCTATTTTTACACTAGTTCTATTTTGGTCGTTTTTACTCCTGTCCACTACCCTCAACTTCTCCCATCTATTTTTTGACAAAAGTTCTGAATCTCTATATGTTTTACAGACACAGTATGTTTTACATGAGTTACCTTGTTTATTAGTTGTGTATTTATTCCCAACCTTCGGCTCCATTCATCCCCTCCCATGTGTCTCTTATTACACCATGGCTGTTTGTTTATTTGTGCGAAAGCTCTTCCAGCTGCAGCAGATGTTCTTTACGTTGTCCGGCGTTTTAACCCTTGGCTCCACTCCACAGCCCTCCTACCATACTCTACAATAGTCATGGTTCCCCCACTGAGAATCACATTTCCCCAGCGTTCCATCAGGAAGAGACGCTGGTTTGATATGATGCTGTTAGCAGCAGGTCTCAGCACGCCCCTTCCACACGCAGAGGGACACACATACACGCCCCCTCCCCCTCCCACGCACACACACTACCACACACATCACCCAACACACACATCCACACATCACACATACACACACACCACACACACACACACACACACACACACACACACAACACACACACACACACACACACACACCACACACACACACATACACACACACCACACACACACACACACACACACCACACACACACACACACACACACACACACACAACAGTGCTGGAGGGCTCAGGGAGAGAGGTGCAGCACTGGGAAAGTGTTATGAGTCATTGAGCTGCTCCAATGGCAACACATACTATATATTCACTTCTATGCCTTAGGTCAAAAGTAGTGCACTACCGTATGGGCTTGGTCAAAGTAGTGCCTACGTATGGGCTCCGGTCAAGTAGTGCACTACCGTATGGCTCGGTCAGAAGTAGTGCACTACCGTATGAGCTCTTGGTCGTCACATGAGGATCTTGGTTGAAGTGGCACTAACTCGTTGATGAGCAGCAGTGGTCGCATCGAATGGATATATGCACGTCGTTATGAGCGGTCGTTAACTACAGAAGTTGGTGCTACTACGGCGTATGCAGCTCTGTGTCAAAAGTAGTGCAGCTACCATAGTGGGCTCTGGCAAAGTAGTGGTACAAAGTCTAAGATTTATGGAAAAGACCCTATTGGGATGCAACCTTTCACTCCCCAGGCGTTACCCTTCAGCAAGGCTTCCACCTTCTCTCAACAGAGGAACAATGACGTGAGGGAAGGAGATGTGAGAACATCATTGTCATGGAAGAAGCGTGGAGAGTATTATGCCTGGAGTGTTCAGTATATTACCATCATACTGTCTTTTATGTGTAAAATGCACGCTAAGGTGATGGAGAGAAACAGATGATGTCTTTATACAGTAAGGTTGCCTATTGAATATAGGACAGATAGATCCTACTCTATGACGGCGATGCTCAGTAATACACCATTTAATCTAGCTCAGCTTTACAGGTATGACTCGAATCAGCTTTAATCTGTAGTACAGGTATACATCAACAGCTGTTTCTGTGACAGGTATACATCACGCTTATCTAGCTACAGGTAACATCAACAGCTTTAATCTGTAGCTACAGGTATTACATAACAGCTTTAATCTGTAGCTACAGGTATAATCACACAGCTTAATCTATAGCTACAGGTATACACAACAGCTTTAATCTGTAGCTCAGGTATACTCAACAGCTTTAATCTGTAGTACAGGTATACATCAACAGCTTTAATCTATTAGCTACAGGTATACATCAACAGCTTTACTGGTTACAGGGTATACATCAACAGCTTTAATCTATAGCTACAGGTATACATCAACAGCTTTAATCTATAGTTACAGGTATACATCAACAGCTTTAATCTATAGCTACAGGTATACATCAACAGCTTTAATCTGTAGCTACGGTATACATCAACAGCTTAATTTATCTTAGTTACAGGTATACATCAACAGTCTTAGATCTATAGCTACAGGTTGAACATAACAGCTTTAATCTATAGCTACAGGTATACATCAACAGCTTAACTGATAGCTACAGGTATACATCAACAGCTTTAAGTCTATAGCTACAGGTATTCATCAACAGCTGTTAATCTGTAGCTACAGGTATACATCACGCGTCTAATCTATACTACAGGTATCTCAACAGCGTTTAATCTGTAGCTAAGTATACATCAACAGCTTTAATCTATAGCTATCGGTATAGCATAACAGCTTTATCTGTAGCTACAGGATACATCAACAGGTTTAATCTATAGCTACAGGTATACATCAACAGCTTTATCTGTAGCTACAGGTATACATCAACCAGCTTTAATCTGTAGCTACAGGTATACATCAACAGCGTTAATCTATAGCTACAGGTATACATCAACAGCTTTAATCTGTAGCTACAGGTATACATCAACGCGTTAATCTATAGCTACAGGTATACATCAACAGCTTTAATCTGTAGCTACAGGTATACATCAACAGCTTTAATCTGTAGCGTACAGGTATACATCAACAGCTTTAATCTGTAGTTACAGGTATAGCTCAACAGCTTATCTTAGCTACAGGTTAATTCAACAGCTTAATCTTAGCTCAGGTATACACAACAGCTTTAATCTGTAGCTTACAGGTATACATCAACAGCTTTAATCTGTAGCTACAGGTATTCATCAACAGCTTTAATCTGTATGCTACAGGTATACATCAACACGCTTTAATCTATGTAGACAGGTATACATCAACCGACTTTAGTCTTGTAGCTACAGGTATACATCAACAGCTTTAATCTTAGCTACGGTATTACATGCACACTTTAATCTGTAGCTACATGTATACATCAACAGTGTTAATCTATAGCTACAGGTATACATCAACGCTTTAATCTTAGCTACAGGTATACATCAACAGCTTAATCTATAGCTTACAGGTATACATCAACCAGCTTTAATCTGTAGCTACAGGTGTAACTCATACAGCGTTAATCTATAGCTACAGGTATACATCAACAGCTTTAATCTATGCTACATGGTATACATCAACAGCTTTAATCTCTAGCTACAGGTATACATCAACAGCTTTAATCTATAGCTACAGGTATACATCAACAGCTTTAATCTTAGCTACAGGTATACATCAACAGCGTTAATCTAGTAGCTACAGGTATACATCAACAGCTTTAATCTGTAGTACAGGTATACATCAAAGCATGCTTTAGTCTGTAGCTACAGGTATACATCACAACGCTTTAATCTCTAGCTACAGGTATACATCAACAGCGTTAATCTATAGCTACAGGTTATACATCAACAGCTTTAATCTGGAGCTAACGGTATACATCAATCAGCCGTTAATCTAATAGCTACAGGTATACATCAACACGTTAATCTATAGCACAGTATACATCAACATGCTTTATCTGTAGCTACAGGTATACATCAACAGCTTTAATCCTAGTAGCTACAGGTATACATCAACAGCTTTAATCTGTAGTAGTACAGGTATACATCAACAGCTTTAATCTTAGCTACAGGTATACATCAACAGCTTTAATCTATAGCTACAGGTATACATCAACAGTGTTAATCGTATAGCTACAGGTATACATCACAGCGTTTAATCTATAGCTACAGGTATACATCAACAGCTTTAACTCGTAGCTACAGGTATACATCAACAGCTTAGTCTGTAGCTACAGGTAGTACATCAACAGCTTTAATTCAGCTACAGGTATACATCAACAGCTTAATCTATAGCTACAGGTATACATCAACAGCTTAAATCGCTACAGGTATACATCAACAGCTTAATCGTTAGCTACAAGGTACATCAACACTTAATCTATAGCACAGGTATACTCAACAGCTTTAATCTTGTAGCTACAGGTATACATCAACAGCGTTAATCTTAGCTACAGGTATACATCAACAGCTTTAATCTGTAGCTACAGGATACATCAACAGCTTAATCTTAGCTACAGGTATACATCAACAGCTTAATCTATAGCTACAGGGATTACATCAACAGCGTTAATCTATAGCTACAGGTATACATCAACAGCTTTAATCTATAGCTACAGGAGTATACATCAACAGCGCTTAATCTATAGCTACAGGTATACATCAACAGCTTAATCTATAGCTACAGGATACATCAACAGCTTTAATCTGTAGCTACAGGTATACATCAACAGCTTTAATCATTAGCTACAGGTATACATCAAACAGCGTTAATCTTAGCTACAGGTATACATTCAACGCTTAGTCTTACGTACAGGTATACATCAACAGCTTTATCTCATAGCTAAGGTATACATCAACAGCTGTTAATCTGTAGCTACAGGTATACATCAACAGCTTTAATCTGTAGCTACAGGTATACATCAACAGCGTTAATCTATAGCTACAGGTATACATCAACAGCTTAATCTATAGCTACAGGGTAACATCAACATGCATTAATCTGATAGCTACAGGTATACATTCAACAGCTTTATCTTAGCTACAGGTATACATCAACAGCGTTAATCTATAGCTACAGGTATACATCAAAGCTTTAATCTGTAGCTACAGGTATACATCAACAGCTTTATCCTATAGCTAACAGTATACATCAACAGCGTTAATCTATAGCTACAGGTATACATCCAACGCTTTAATCTGTAGCTACAGGTATACATCAACAGCTTTAATCTATAGCTACAGGTATACATCAACAGCTTTAATCTGTAGCTACAGGTATACATCAACAGCTTAGATCTGTAGCTACAGGTATACATCAACAGCGTTTAATACTATAGCTACAAGGTATACATCAACGCTTTAATCTATAGCTACAGGTTACATCAACAGCTTTAATCTGTAGCTACAGGTATACATCAACAGCGTTAATCTATAGCTACAGGTATACATCAACAGCTTTAATCTGTAGCTACAGGTATACTATCAACAGCTTTTAGGATCATACGCTTATCAGGTATACGATCAACAGCTTTAATCTGTAGCTACAGGTATACATCAACAGCTTTAATCTATAGCTACAGGTGTACATCAACAGCTTTAGTCTGTAGCTACAGATTCTATTTCTTAATTTGATCATCCTGTTTTTTAAAAGAGCTTCTAAAGTTTCTATCTCCACTTTAAAAGTGCTGACTTGATTTGCCCTAACGAAAAAATATATCAACCTTTACAAAAATGCCCATTAATTATAATCCACATAATAATTCACATTTCCTGTTTCTGCAGGATTATTTTCCTGCTGTGAGAAACAGGGTTAAAATAAAACCCTACATCTGTATAGATAGAGGACTGCTGCTCTCTCCAGGAGTGATATGTTTCAGTTTTGTCTTCATTTATTGTTGTCTAGTATTGTCTTTAGGGCCATCTACTTTAAGATAACACTTTTCCAGCTCGGACTTGTCTGATAGCTACTTTACTGAGGAAAAATGAAATTACTATGAATGAGATATGTGGTTGTCCCACCTAAAAATGAATCCAGTCGTATCCACTAAATGAGTGCGAGACACTGTTGCTTGAAGGCCTCTCCAGGTCTCGCACCCACTGTGAAATTTGGTGGAGGATCGGTGATGATCTGGGGGTACTTCAGCAAGGCTGGAATCGGGCAGATTTGTCTTTGTGAAGGACACATGAATCAAGCCACGTACAAGGTTGTCCTGGAAGATAACTTGCTTCCTTCTGCTCTGACAAGGTTCCCCAAATCTGAGGATTGGTTTTTCCAGCAGGACAATGCTCCATGCCACACAGCCAGGTCAATCAAGGTGTGGATGGATGACCACCAGATCAAGACCCTGTCATAGCCAGCCCAATCTCCAGACCTGAACACCATTGAAAACGAATGTGATCAACGGGAAGGTGGATGGTCACAAGCTATCAAACAAAGCCGAGCTGCTTGAATTTTTGCGCCAGGAGAGTCATGAAGTCACCCAACATCAATGTGAAAGACTGGTGGAGCGCATGCCAAGACGCATGAAAGCTATGTTAGAAAATCAGGGTTATTCTACGGAGGTGCCTCTTCACTGTTGACATTGAGACTAGTGTTTTGCAGGTACTATTTAATGAAGCTGCCTGTTGAGGACTTGTGAGGTGTTTGTTCTCAAACTAGAAACTCTAATGTACTTGTCCTCTTGCTCAGTTGTGCACCGGGGCCTCCCATTCCTCTTTCTATTCTGGTTAGAGCCAGTTTGCGCAGTTCTGTGAAGGGAGTAGTACACAGCGTGGTACCAGATCTTCAGATTCTTGGCAATTTCTCGCTTGGAATAGCCTTCATTTCTCAGAACAAGAATAGACTGATGAGTCTCAGAAGAAAGTTATTTGTTTCTGGCCATTTTGAGCCTGTAATCGAACCCACAAATGCTGATGCTCCAGATACTCAACTAGTCTAAAGAAAGACAGTTTTATTGCTTCTTTAATCAGGACTACAGTTTTCAGCTGTGCTAACATAATTGCAAAACGGTTTTCTAATGATCAATTAGCCTTTTAAAATAATAAACATGGATTAGCTAACACAACATGCCATTGGAACACAGGAGTGATGGTTGCTGATAATGGGCCTCTGTCACGGTTGTCTGAAGAAGAGGGAGTGGACCAAAGAGCATTGTGGTAAGTGTTCATGATTTATTTATTTTTTTAACACTTGAACAAAATAACAAAGAGCAAAACGACAACGGACAGTTCTGTCAGGTACAGAAACACAAAACAGAAAACCACTACCCACAAAAACCATGTGGGAAAAAGCTACCTAAGTATGGTTCCTCAATCAGAGACAACGATAGACAGCTGCCTCTGATTGAGAACCACACCCGGCCAAAAACAAAGAAATACAAAACATAGAAAAAAGAACATAGAATGCCCACCCAAATCACACCCTGACCAAACCAAAATAGAGACATAAAAAGCTCTCTACGGTCAGGGCGTGACAACCTCTGTACGCCTATATAGATATTCCATTAAAAACCAGCCGTTTCCAGCAACAATAGTCATTTACAACAATAATAATGTCTGCACTGTATTTCTGACCAATTTGATGTTATTTTAATGGACCAAAAAATATGTTTTTCTTTCAAAAACAAGGACATTTCTAATTGACCCCAAACTTTTGAGTTGTAGTGTATATATACAGTATATTCAGTACATACAGTGGCAAGAAAAGTATGTGAACCCTTCTGATCTGATCTTCATCTATAGACAAACACAGTGTGCTTGACCTAATAACACACAAATTATTGTATTTTTCTTGTTTATATTGAATACATAATTTAAACATTCACAGTGTAGGTTGGAAAAAAGGTATGGAACCCCTAGGCTAATGACTTCTCCAAAAGCTAATTGGAGTAAGGAGTCAGCTAACCTGGAGTCCAATCAATGAGACAAAATTGAGTTTGCTATTCACAAGAAGCATTGCCTGCTGTGAACCATGCCTCTAACAAAAGAGATCTCAGAAGACCTAAGATTAAGAATTGTTGACAGGCATAAAGCTGGAAAGGGTTACAAAAGTATCTCTAAAGCTTTGATGTTCGTCAGTCCATGGTAAGACCAATTGTCTATAAATGGAGAAAGTTCAGCACTGTGGCTGCTCTCTCTAGGACTGACCGTCCTGCAAAGATGACTGCAAGAGCACAGCACAGAATGCTCAATGAGGTTAAGAAGAATCCTAGGGTGTCAGCTAAAGAAATCTCTGGAACATGCTAACATATCTGTTGACGAATCTACGATACATAAAACACTAAACAAGAATGGTGTTCATGGGAGGACACTACGGAAGAAGCCACTGCTGTCCAAAAAAAACATTGCTGCACGTCTGAAGTTCGCAAAAGAGCAGCTGGATGTTCCAAAGCGCTACTGGCAAAATATTCTGTGGACAGATGAAACTAAAGTTGAGTTGTTTGGAAGGAAGGAACACAACACTATGTGTGGAGAAAAAAAGGCACAGCACACCAACATCGAAACCTCATCCCAACTGTAAAGTATAGTGGAGGTTTGGAGCTGCTTTGCTGCCTCAGGGCCTGGACAGCTTGCTATCATCGACGGAAAAATGACTTCCCAAGATTATCAAGACATTTTGCAGGAGAATGTAAGKCTATCTKTCCGCCAATTGAAGCTCAACAGAAGTTGGGTGATGCAACAGGACAATGACCCAAAACACAGAAGTAAATCAACAACAGAATGGCTTCAACAGAAGAAAATACGCCTTCTGGAGTGGCCCAGTMAGAGTCCTGACCTCAMCCCGATKGASATGCTGTGGCATCACCTCAAGAGAGCAGTTCACACCAGACATCCCAAGAATATTGTGGAACTGAAACAGTTTTGTAAAGAAGAATGGTCCAAAATTCCTCCTGACCGTTGTGCAGGTCTGATCCACAACTACAGAAAACATTTAGTTGAGGTTATTGCTGCCAAAGGAGGGTCTACCAGTTATTAAATCTAAGGGTTCACATACTTTTCCCACCCTGCACTATGAATGTTTACACAGTGTGTTCAATAAAGACATGAAAACATATAATTGTTTGTGTGTTATTAGTTTAAGTTTGTCTATTGTTGTGACTTAGATGAGGATCAGATCAAATTTTATGACCAATTTATGCAGAAATACAGGTCATTCCAAAGGGTTCACATACTTTTTCTTGCCACTGTATATGAGTTATCCTCTACTGGATCAAGTCCCGAAACCGGGACAGTTGTTGCTCAATATGCATTAATGTGAGTAGAATTACATTGTAAACAACAGCCAACTTTCAGGGACTTAAACATTTCTTATATGGGCAGAAAGCTTAAATCTTGTTGTCCAATTAACAGTCGCTGTTACAGCGATAAAATACCGTGCTATTGTTTGAGGAGAGTGCACAACAACAAAACACTTTTATCACGGCATTTGATACATTCACCTCTGAAGGTAAATAATGTACGTACATTCAGTAATCTTGCTCTGATTTGTCATCCTGAGGGTCCCAGAGATAAAATGTAGCACAGTGTTTTGTTTGATAAAATCTGTTTTTATATCCTAACACTATCCAATATACAGCGTTTTTCATGAATTCTGACTCTTTCAACTTGCAACAAAACKATCAAAGTAATATTATCGCTAAACCTTGTTTCACACAGTCAAGTTCGGTTTCTGTGCCATCCTTAGACACTCTAGAAGGTAATCAAACTTTGCTTCCTCGGTCTACATTACGTATTGGCTACAAAACACCTATTTTAGCCCACGAAGGACAGACATAATTACGCACCAACAAGACAGGCGGTGTTCACTTGATCGAACCTCAAGTTTACACATTCGGATGAGATTAGCTCAGAAATGGACATTGAGACATGAGGAGTCCTGTGTGTAACAAAGAAGGAGAAGGTAACGTATTGAGACACGAGGAGTCCTGCGTGCAACAAAGAAGGAGAAGGTAACGTACTGAGACATGAGGATCCTGTGGTGACAACAGAAGGAGAGGTAACGTATGAGACACGAGGAGTCCTGCGTGCAACAAAGAAGGAGAAGGTAACGTATTGAGACACGAGGAGTCCTGCGTGCAACAAAGAAGGAGAAGGTAACGTATTGAGACACGAGGAGTCCTTGCGTGCAACAAAGAAAGAGAAGGTAACGTATTGAGACACGAGGAGTCCTGCGTACAACAAAGAAGGAGAGGTAACGTATTGAGACACGAGGAGTCCTGCGTGCAACAAAGAAGGAGAAGGTAACGTATTGAGACACGAGGAGTCCTGCGTGCAACAAAGAAGGAGAAAGTACCGTTACTTTTTTAGATCAGTTAGTAAAATACCTTTTTCTCTTCTCAAGCTAATCCAATTGTTTACATGGTTGCATATTAATTTAAGATATTTGTCTTTGTCTTTATTTGTCTTTGATTTATATATGTATATATAATATATAGACCTGAGACATACAATATATTAGTATAGTATATGCTTCTTACTGCCTATTGATCCATATATTTAATTATAGTGATTGTGTTCCCTTTACTCTATATGTATTTATAGATATGTGTTGTGTATTTGATGTATTGATGCAGTGCTCACCCCCTGCTAAAATAAAGGTGAAATAAAATATGTAATCGCAAACAGGGGTTCAAACATATTTAAATTTAAAAATCGTAAATAGTGGTAGACCTGTGAGAGTCAACTTCAAAAAGGCCACGTTTAGGTTCTCCATCTCATTCAAATGTAGGAACTGGGTTCTACAGTCCCAACGCCTGCAATCTCTGGCTCCACACCCGCCCCGCCTTGCCATCGAGATGTGTGAAAGTCAGTGTTATTTTCTATAGGGAAGCTAATGATCTAACATGTACGACATTCATGGGAATGTGTAAACTTACATTTTTTATTACCATAGCATTTATGTATGGACTCTATAGTTATGTACTTGAAAATGTATCAATTGACCAATTCGGCCACTTGGGTACGTTTGGGCAAACTCGTGAAGGACACCTGGGATACTTGATACAACATTTTATGTAGGGATGTCATTCTTCACTGCTCACTGCTGCCATCTGGTGGACAACTCCAAAATGCCACTTAGAATCCTAGGTCACYGTATGGTCCTTCTTTTGCATTTCAAAAATAGAAAACGCATGTTTTTTTTGTGTGTTTTATCTTTTACCAGATCTAATGTGTTATATTCTCCTACATTAATTTCACTGTTTCACAAACTTCAAAGTGTTTCTTTTCAAATGGTATCAAGAATATTCATATCCTTGCTTCAGGTCCTGAGCGACAGGCAGTTAGATTTGGGCATGTCATTTAGGGGAAAACTGAAAGAGGGGTCCGATGTGTATTATAGAACATGTTTTGGGGTTAGAAACAACATCCTGTGAAACCTGTTAGTCACAAAGCACAGGGGAGAGACTCAAGACTAGACGTGTGCGTGTGCGTGTGCGTGTGTGTGTGTGTGCGTGAGAGAGAGAGAGGCCAAGGGTTGATCTGTCCCCAGCTGGGTAAGTCTGCTCTCTCCCCAGACCAACAACGTGTCACAGACAGGCTTCAATGAAAACAGGTTGTCTACACCAGGGCATCTAGTCCACCTACTTCAACCCTGCCCACCTGCAACACAGTCACACAGTGTCATATTACCCATACTACCTAATCGTTGGCATGGGGCCTGACATGGTTCAGGTATGGGGTAGGAATCTCACAGCATAATTATGTCACACACACACTATATTAAGATTGAGAAGACAGAAACGTTATAATATGCTAATAAGGCGGACAGGTATCTCGAATTCAAGCTGCACATAATAAAGAAAGGTTTTAATTTACACTACATCTCTTAGAACCTTTTGGTGTTTTGCCAGAATATCTTGTCTTGCCAGTCATAATTCTGAGAGCATTCCAAAAGTGAAAGGTGGAGCTTCTTCCCTCACGGCAGGTAGTCGAGTGGTTAGAGAGTTGGACTTCCTCCCTCACCATCCGGTGTTTTAAATGGCCACGGGAGCCACAATCCAGCCATCCTGGGGAGGTTTCCAGTGGACAGTCTGGGAATCTGGCTACCAACCCACACCAACACCATACCAGTAGGACATACCCAGACTTCTACCAGGGACCATACAGCACCATAGCCAGCCAACCAGACACGACCAAACCATACCACACCAAATACTTAACAGAACCACACCAGCAACCACACCAAACCCATACCAGGAACATACCAGCACCATACCAGACCATACAGCACCATACCAGAACACACCAGCCACCATACACCAGGACCATACCAGCACCATACAGGACATAACACGCCACATACCAGGACCAATACAAGC
>NW_019944660.1:22229-33105 GCF_002910315.2 Salvelinus sp. IW2-2015
CAGAGAACCCTGATAGGATATAAGCAATGGACTATGTGGTCCAGATGGGAGACCTACTTAGCACGATGGTCGGTCATTTAGTGAGAGTACCAAGTAGGGGCTGGAGTTGCGAGTTGACAGGCCGTGAATGCACTAGGTCGCCTCCAGTTAGTCCTATAGTGCGAGGCTAAGTGAGCAAGATGGAATCACATGAGTGCAGAGGACAACGCATTTGCCCTGCATATGAAACATGTAACCATAAAGCAGCGGGATGACACCGGACCGAATACAAGCATAGCCATGCACAAGCCAGGAGGCTCCGAATTGAGGGAATACGGGTCGAGGACGGCAAGGTCGCGAATGTAAACCACCAGAAGACTCAATATATCATAGACGTCTAGATACTGCCATGCACATGACAACAGGAGACATGACAAGGGCTCTCATACCTCGAGGGACAATGACAACGAGATCCCAGGTGTGCCGGCGATTACAAACAAACATTGAAACCAGGCAGACCCACTGATCGGAATATGTACAGTTACATACTATATTGACGACACAACGGGTCATGAGACATTGGTATGCCCGGTCGTGTCATCATAAGGAGCACAGGATAGTGAGGGCTCGGGTACACTAAATGTACGGGGTGCCCAAACCAAACAAAAATACTTTGACAGATGAAACAGCGGCGGTTTGTGCCACTAACGGAATGTGGGCTATTGTAAGGGATTCCTGTAATGTACTTTCCCAGGGTAGATTACGCAGCAGTACTATGCAACATAGGGCTCCATAGGATAGTGCTAGGGACAAACACCGGGACACAGAAGCAGGTACGGTCTCCTGCATTGAGAGTGTAGCGGGTAGGAAACAAGGAGCGTGCCATCTCTTGGGGAACATCGGTCATGGCTGCCTTTCACACGCTTATATTGAGGTAAGTACGGTCGTTGAGGATGACTTGAACACTATACCAGAGCTGCATACTGTTGGTGTATTGGGTTAGGTCATGAGTCCTCTGTTGTACTTGTTTTCTTTGTGTGTGGAGGGGAGCTCTTAAGTTATATTATTTCCATGTTGTAGGACATGCTAGTCTTATATTACTTATCCTATTTTCCGATATGGGAGTATGATATATGGGAGATTTCAGGGTTGCACAGTCCAGATAAATGTAATAATATGCAGGCCCTGGGGGATCAAGTTGGAGATAGCGTCCTCATGGTTTCGCTAAACACACGAAAGGGTATGTACATTACCGGTTTGAGATTGTGGTTACGATGAAAGTTCTAATTGATGTTTAAAATGCTGGCTCGCAGAGTCATGAAGATACAGGGATCAACTTTCTGTTTCAACGCTATAAACTGGTACTCTGAAGAATTTGGTGATAACTAGCGGGTTACTATTTGAAGGTTGACTGTGCGCGGGGGCGAGTCCTCTTAGTGGGTGATTATTCGGAGTTCGACTTGTGATGCCCGTCTCTATTCAAGAAAGAGGTCTAATTCGTTAGCATGCTTATTGGTGGAATTAAATGCTCTAAGATATCTCCAGTCTCTTGTTGGTCAACCTTATTATTGGCGTGTGGCGTTAACCCTTTCTAAGCTGTCTTTTAGGTTACCAGAAAATCATCAATTAATGTTCTTAATGTTTATGTTTTCATGTTTGGTGGTCACGTATCAAACAGGCCTGGTTCGATTTTGGGGCTCTAGAGATGATGGGACGGAGCTCCAAGGGTAAATGTACAGAGGAACAGGTTTGATGACAGCCGTTACATTTTGTAGGTCAACTGTTTTTCAAAACGGTCGGACGTTTATACTCAGTTTCCGTACCGTCCGGGATGTAGAAAACGAAGAAGCATCAGTATAATTTTTTCATGGCATTTTACGGAACATCTAAACCCTGTAACCACAAATAACACGGAATGTTTTCATGTTGGTGCGGACATCTCCTCATGTTGTGGCTCGTGGGTTTGGTTAATCACCTAGTCACCCTCTTTCCTACGTGGCAGGAGCAGACCACATACTTGACTTTATCTTTGTCTGTGTTTTAAATTCCCTACTGTTGTTTGTTTTTCAACTCCATCCATATCCTCCCTCTGCCTCATTCCTCGACTCTCTAAATCGTTCCAGATCGCTCTGGTCACTACTCTTTAACGTCAATCATAATTCCGCTCTACTCCTCAGGTCTCATCATCTTAAAAAACATTTAATAAGTAACTGTCATTCCGTCATAATCAGTATCATCATCTCTATATAGAAATCACATGTGGCTCTAGTCATTCATTCTTATATCTTGTACGGTTGTCATTTCTGGGTTCAGTCAGTTCAATCTATGGGATCTTGTGTGGTTCTTGTCGGGGTCTTTAATTCAGGGCTCACTTCTTCCTCCATCTAGGTAAGCTGTCTCTTTCGTCGCCGTCTACTCTGTTCTCTACTGATCTCTCTCTCTTTCCTGTGCTGCTTGCTCAGTCTCTCTTCTTTCCGTGTCTCCTAATTTCTCTGCCCTTCAGTCTTGCAGGGATGGGCTCGTGCGCTGGTGAATTGGTGGGCTATGTGCGTTGGACTCAGGTCTTCTCCAGGGCATCTCCTCTATTGGTTTAACAGGGTGTGGCCACAATGATCAAGAAGAATGAGGTGTGTTGTCGTCTGCTTTTGTTGTTTTAACGCAGGCCGGGCACCGTCAACATGAGGGCGGCTGGCAAATTTCTATTATCAATACAATGTAGTAAGTAGACTAGAACATAAGTTGGTAAATCATTGGAAAATGTTGTTTATGGAGAGATAAACGCTTCTGTTTTGGCTGGGTCGTTATTTTTATTACGGAACGTGTAAACATGTTGGGAAGAAAAATAAAAACAGAGGGTACAGCCATCGGAAAAAAAACAACTGCGAAGGAATGTTTGCCTCAGTTCTGCTATCCGGAAAACAGTTACATAAAATTGAAAGACATCCAACTGGAGAGATAGTAGAGACTGATGTTATACCAAGTTGGTTATTAAAGAGGTCGACGGCAGGCAGCTAGTGGTGTAGATGCTTGGACTAGTAACAGAGCAGGGATAGCCTAGTTGTTAGAGCAATTGGAAGTAAAGCGGTAGCTAGTGGGGGTTATGCAGAGCATTGGGGACTAGTAACAGCAGGTGCTTAGTGGTGTAGAGGTTGTGGACTAGTAACAGCAAGGTAGCTAGTGGTCTGATGCATGAGACTAGTAAGTGTTGAGTCAGTGTATGTCCTATAAGTGAGTGAAGAGGGGTCGTTGGACATGGTAAGCAGGACGAGACCTAGTGGTTAGAGCGTTGGACTAGTAATCGGCAGACAGGTAGCTAGTGATAGGTTAGAAGAGTTTAGGACTAAGTGAACCAGGCAGGTAGGATAGTGGTTAGAGCTTGGACTAAGTAGACATTAGCCAGGTGCATAGTGGTTAGAGCGGTGGGGTCTAGTAACAGCGGTAGCTAGTGGTTGAGCGTTGGAACTAGTACCAGGCAGGTAGCCTAGTGGTTAAGAGCGTTGGATCTAGTAATCCAGGCAGGTAGCTAGTGTTTAGAGCCGTTTGGCTAGTAACCACCAGGTAGCTAGGTGGTTAGAGCGTTGGACTAGCAGAGCTAGCTCTATAGTGGTTAGAGTTGTTGGCAGTAACCAGCAGGTTAGTCCTAAGTGGTATAGAGCGAGTGGGCTAGTAACAAGGTAAAGCCTCGTGGTTAAGAGTTGGGATTTAGTAACCAGCAGGTAGCCTAGTGGTTAGAGCCCGTTGGATAGTCACAGACGAGGTATCTATTGGTTAGAGGTTGGAACTAGTAACCATGGTCGTGTGGCTCAGTTCGGTAGATGGATGGCGCTTGCACGCAGGTGTTGTGGGTTCATTCCCAGGGGGGACACAGGATGAATATGTATGAATTTTCAATTTGTAAGTCGCTCTGGATAAGAGCGTCTGCTAAATTACTAATGTTAAATGTTAAATATTAACAGCAGGTAGCTGAGGGTGTGGCCAGTTGGTAGAGCGGTGGGCTAGTAACCGTGTGGCTCAGTTGGTAGAGCGGTGGGCTAGTAACCACAGGTAGCCTAGTGGTTAGAGCGTTGGACTAGTAACCAGCAGGTAGCTAGTGGTTAGGTGTTGGACTAGTAACCAGCAGGTAGCCTAGTGGTTAGAGCATTGGACTAGTAACCAGCAGGTAGCCTAGTGGTTAGAGCGTTGGACTAGTAACCAGCGGTCCTATTGGTTAGAGCGTTGGACTAGTAACCAGCAGGTAGCCTATTGGTTCGAGCGTTGGACTAGTAACCAGCAGGTAGCCTAGTGTTCGAGCGTTGGACTAGTAACCAGAGGTAGCTATGGTTAGAGGTTGACTAGTAACGCAGTGCTAGTGGTTAGAGCATTTGACTAGTAACTGAAAGGGTTGCAAGATCAAATCCCTGGCTGACACAGGTAAAAATCGTCATTCTGCCTGAAACAGGCAGTTAACCCACTGTTCCCGGTAGGCCGCATTGTAAATAGAATTTGTTCTTAACTGATTGCCGAGTTAATAATAAGAGGTTGAAAATGTTGATTCAAGCAGTGTGTACCAGTGGGATGGTCTGCTGCTAGCTGTTACTCCTGCTGTAAACCTGTTCTAATTCATCTGGATTCATTGACAGCAGCAACTGTTGAAACTTCTTGTGTATATGAAGATCACTCATTATTAGTAGCTTGTCATCTTTGATAGATGGATTATCACAGTTGCCTATAGCTAATTATTAGTGGAGCCGTCTCGCTCCAGGTTCCTTTTCAAGATCCAGCTGGGCTCCTCTCTCTGTAAATGTTAAAGAGGCTCTGGACTGGAACTTCAGGAGCTCAGTACTGAGAGACAGATCTTTTCTGTAAATGTTAAAGAGGCTCTGGACTGGGAACTTCAGAAGCCTCAGTATGAGAGACAGATCTCTCTCTGTAAATGTTAAAGAGGCTCTGGGCTGGGAACTTCAGGAGCCTCAGTACTGAGAGACAGATCTCTCTCTGTAAATGTTAAAGAGGCTCTGGCTGGGAATTCAGGAGCTCAGTACGGAGAGACAGATCTCTCTCTGTTAATTTTAACGATGCTCTGGACTGGGAACTTCAGGAGCCTCAGTACGGAGAACAGATGTCTCTCTGTAAATGTTAAAGAGGCTCTGGACTGGAACTCAGGAGCCTCAGTACTGAGAGACAGATCTCTCTCTGTAAATGTTAAAGAGGCTCTGGACTGGGAATTCAGGAGCTCAGTACGGAGACAGATCTCTTTCTGTAAATGTTAAAGAGGCTCTGGACTGGGAACTTCAGGAGCTCAGTACTGAGAACTGAAATGTGTGTTTTTGTGTGTTTTTTTTGCTAATTTTAACTGCACACTTGTTGTTTGTGAACATGGATTTTATAATGTCGTATGTTTTTCCACCAACACCACTTTCCATCAATTTGTATAGCAGACCCTCATGCCAAATTGAGTGAAAAGCTTTTTTTGAAATCAACAGAGCATGAGAAGACTTTGCCTTTGGTTTGTTTGTTAGTCAAATAGTGGGTGAATACGTGGTCTGTCGGACAGTCATTTGTTAAAAAGTCAATTTGACATTTGCTCAGTACATTGTTTTGACTGCGGTAATATATGAGTCTATGGGATTGTTGTCTCTATACCAGGTAACATCCAAATTTCCAGGACATAGACATGTCTTATATGGGCAGAAAGCTTACATTCTTGTTAATCTAACTGCACTGTCCAATTAACAGTAGCTTTTGCAGTGAAAAAATACCATGCTATTGTTTGAGGAGAGTGCACAACAACAAAATAACTCGTATCACGGCAACTGGTTTGATACATTCACCTCTGAAGGTAAATAATGTACTTACATTCAGTAATCTGGCTCTGATTTGTCATCCTGAGGGTCCCAGAGATAAAATGTAGCGTAGTTTTGTTTGATAAAATCCATTTTTATATTTAAATGTAGGAACTGAGTTCTACAGTTTGAACCCCTGCTGTCCCTGGCTCCACACCCACCCCACCCGGCCATTAGATGTGAGACAGTTAGTGTATAAGCTAATGATCCATCATGTAGGATATTCCTGGGAGTGTGTAAACTTACATTTTAGTATTATCATATCATTTGTGTATGTTCTCTATAGTGATGTACTTGAAAATGCATCAATTTACCAATTCGGCACATTTGGGCAGACTTGATACCAAAATGTCCAGTATTGCTATGCTTCGCTGGATCAATCAGGAACTTTGCACACACACTGCTGTCCTCTAGTGGCCAAAATCCAAATTGCACCTCCTATATTATATTATGGCCTTTCTCTTGCATTTCAAAGATGACGGAACAAAAATAAAAATAGAAAACGCATGTTTTTTTTGTGTGTTTTATCTTTTACCAGATCTAATGTGTTATATTCTCCTACATTAATTTCACAATTCCAAAAACGTCAAAGTGTTTCTTTTCAAATGGTATCAAGAATATTCATATCCTTGCTTCAGGTCCTGAGCTACAGGCAGTTAGATTTGAGTACGTCATTTTAGGAGAAAATTGGAAAAAAAGGGTCCTACCCTTAAGAGGATATACAGTATTATTAATGATTTTCCCAATGTCGCTGTTGACGCATATCCCACGGTAGTAATTGGAGTCAAATTTGTCTCCACTTTTGTGGATTGGGGTGATCAGTCCTTAGTTCCAAATATTGGGGAAGATGACACAGCTAAGGTTGATGTTAAAGCGTTTAAGTATAGCCAATTGGAATTTGTGGTCTGTATATTTTACAATTTCATTGAGGATACCATCAGCACCACAGGCCTTTTTGGGTTGGAGGGTTTGTGTTTTGTCCTGTAGTTCATTCAATGTAATTGGAGAATCCAGTAGATTCTGGTAGTCTTTAACAGTTCTGTATCTCTCTGTATCTCTCTGTATCTCTCTGATTCTCTCTGTATCTCTCTGTATCTCTCTGTATCTCTCTCTCTCTTGATCTCTCTGACTCTCGATCTCTCATCCGTATCTCTCTCTCTCTCTCTCTCTCTCTCTCTCTCTCTCTCTCTCTCTCTCTCTCTCTCTCTCTCTCTCTTGCCATCCTTTCATACTATAAAACTGTATCGTAAGGGGAAAACGTACATGTAAATGTGGTGTTTAATGACTAACCAGAGATATACCTCTATTAGCTCACTGCCAGTACCAGTACAACTCAGTAATAACTAACAATGACTCTCTGGAGAAAGATTATTACATTATGGACCCTGGTCAGAAGTAGTGCACCCTATTCCCTATGGACCCTGGTCAGAAGTAGTGGCACCCTATTCCCTAATGACCCTGGTCAGAAGTAGTGGCACCCTATTCCCTATGGACCCTGTCAGAAGTAGTGGCACCCTATTCCCTTATGACCCTGGTCAGAAGTAGTGCACCCTATTCCCTAATGACCCTGGTCAGAAGTAGTGCACCCTATTCCTTATGGACCCTGGTCAGAAGTAGTGGCACCCTATTCCCTATGGACCCTGGTCAGAAGATGGCACCCTATTCCCTATGGACTGGTCAGAAGTAGTGGCACCTATTCCTATGGACCCTGGTCAGAAGTAGTGGCACCCTATTCCCTATGGACCCTGGTCAGAAGTATGGCACCCTATTCCCAGATGACCCTGGTCAGAAGTAGTGGCACCCTATTCCTGGACTGTAGAAACAGTACCAGAAACATAAAGAATCTTCAACAATCATATATCCTCAGTTCGCAGTTACATCAGTCAGTAACATACTTCAACTATCAGATCTATCTCTTTATACTCCATCATCAGTCAGTCAACACACCTTCAAACTATCAGATCTATCTCTTATTCATCAGTCAGTCAGTCAACACACCTTCAACTATCAGATACTATCTCTTTATACTCATCAGTCAGTCAACACACCTTCAACTATCAGATACTATCTCTTTATACTCCATCAGTCAGTCAACACACCTTAACATCAGATACTATCTCTTTATACTCCATCAGTCAGTCAGTCAACACACCTTCAACTATCAGATACTATCTCTTTATACTCATACAGTCAGTCAACACACTTCAACTATCAGATACTATCTCTTTATACTCATCGTCAGTCAGTCAACACACTTCAACTATCAGATACTATCTCTTTATACTCCTATCAGTCAGTCCAGTCAACAGCAACTTCAACTATCAGATATATCTCTCTTCATACTCCACATCAGTTCAGTCAACACACCTTCAACTATCAGAATACTTATCTTCTGGTATACTCAGCTCAGTCGTTTCAATCACACTTCAACGTATTCATGGTATATCTTCTTGTATTACTCATCAGTCAGTCATCAACTACACCCTTGAACTATCAGATACTTATTCTCTTTATACTTCACTCATTCAAGTTTCAACATACCTTCACTATCATGTAATATCTCTTTATACTCCATCAGCAGTCAACACACCTTCAATTATCACGATAAGATCTCTTCACTACTTTCCATCAGTCAGTTCGTCAACACACCTTCATACTATCACCATCACTTATCTCTGGTTACTCACTTCAGGTCAGTCAAACAACTGTAACTATCAGTTATATCTGTCTTTGTACTTACTCCGAATTCAGTCAAGTCCAACACACCTTTCAACTATCAGATATATCTCTTGGATACTCCGTTCAGTCGAGTCAACACACTCTTCAAATATATTGCATGGTAATTCTCTTTATACTCACCAGTTAAAGTCATACACACTTCAACCTAGTTCAGTAAGTAATCGCTTGTATACTTCACTCAGTCATCAACAACCTTCAACTATCAGATAATGATCTCTCTTATATATCACTCAGCAGTCCAACACCCTACTATCAGTAATTATCTCTTTTATACTCACTCAGTCAGTCAACACACCTTCAACTATCAGATAATATCTCTTTATACTCACTCAGTCAGTCAACACACCTTCAACTATCAGATAATATCTATTTATACTCTATCTCTCTCCTATTTGCTCTGCTATTTACTCTGCTGTGCCAAATATGTTGAATTCAAGTATTTTCTATTGGTGGATTGCTAGAGTGACTTCTCAATAAGCACAAGATGTTGAGGCAAAAAATAACTAAAATAAATATAACATCATAATTAAGAAAAGTTGCAGTCATTTAAAGTGCAAAAAGCTAGCTCTGATTAGGTTTGATTCGAGGCAATCACTACAAGGAATCTGCATGATTATTACATTATTACATTACTACATTATTACATTACTACATTATCACATTACTACATTATCACATTATTACATTATTGCATTCTTACATCATTACATTACTATGTCACTACATTACTACATTATTACATTAWCACATTGCTACATTGTCACATTACTACATTATCGCATTATTACATTGTTTTATTATTACATCATTACATTACTACGTCACTACGTTACTACATTATTACAATACTGCAATATTACACTATTACACTATTACATTACTACATTATTGCATGATTACATTTGCATGATTACATTGCTACATTATTACATTACTACATTGTTACATTATTACATTACCACATTATTACATTATATTACTACACTGTTACATTATATTACTGCATTGTCACATTACTACATTACTACATTATCACATCAATATATTATATTACTACATTATCACATTATATTATTACATTACTACATTATTACATTGTATTACTACAATATTCAATTAGATTACTGCATTACTACATTATTACATTATATTACTACATTATCAAATTATATTACTACATTATTACATTACTACATTACTACATTATCACATTACTATATTATAGCACTGCATTATCACATTACATTGATACATTATATTACTACATGACTACATTATCACATTACTACAATACTACATTATTATACTATTACATTAATACATTATATTACTACATTGTATCATTATTACATTTTTACACTATTACATTTCTACATTATTACATGATTACATTGCTACATTGTTACATTATTATACTATTACATTAATACATTATATTACCACATTACTACATTATTACATTACATTACTACAGTATTACATTATATTACTATGTTATTACATTATATTACTATATTATTACATTACTACATTGTTACATTGTTACATTATTATAATATTACTTTAATACATTATATGATCTACATTACTACATTATGTAACTACATTATTAYATTACATTACTACATTATTACATTATTACATTATATTACTACATTATTACATTACCACATTGTTACAAATTATACTATTACATTAATACATTATACTACTACATTACTACGTTATTACATTCTATTACTACATTATTACATTCTATTACTACATTATTACATTATATTACTACATTGTTGTACTACATTATTACATTATTATACAATTACATTCATACATTATATTACTACATTAATACATTATTATAATATTACATTAATACATTATATTACTACATTATTACAATATTATACTATTACATTAATACATTATAATATTACATTATTACATTCAGCTAAACATAGTTGTTTCCCAAATGTCACCGTTTTCTCTCTGACCTGTAGACCTATGGGCCCTGGTCAGACGTAGCGCACTACATAGGGAATAGGGTGGAATTTAGGATGCCTTCTACCTACTACAGTGGATTGTAGTCCAGGTTCATTATGATGTCTTCTACCTACAACAGTGGATTGTAGTCCAGGTTCATTATGATGTCTTCTGTATGATGTTTCTACCTACAACAGTGGATTGTAGTCCAGGTTCATTATGATGTCTTCTACCTACTACAGTGGATTGTAGTCCAGGTTCATTATGATGTCTTCTACCTACTACATGGATTGTAGTCCAGTTCATTATGATGTCTTCTACCTACTACAGTGGATTGTAGTCCAGGTTCATTATGA
>NW_019944660.1:33130-64835 GCF_002910315.2 Salvelinus sp. IW2-2015
TACCTATACAGTGGATGTAGTCCAGGTTCATTATGATGTCTTCTACACTACTACAGTGGATTGTAGTCCAGGTTCATTATGATGTCTTCTACCTACTACAGTGGATTGTAGTCCAGGTTCATTATGATGCCTTCTACCTACTTCAGTGGATTGTAGTCAGGGTTCAACCTTAAAGCCATGAAAAGAACAGCTGGTGGTTACTCTTTGTCTTGGACGCAGGACGTCAGGTCAAAGACTGAGTCAGAGGTCACATGGCATTACTCCCTATATAGTGCACTACTTTGGATCAGAGCCCATGTTGGACCAGGTTCCACTATATAGGGAAAGGCTGCTATATACATGTTGTATTTATTTAACCTTTATTTAAACAGGGAGTCACATTGAAATGAAAAGCCCTGTTCACATTACAATAACATAATACAACAATATATTTCAGCACAATAAACACACATACATATTCAATCAAATCAATCCCATTCAACTACATAAGATCCTCAATCAGTAATGTTAACTGCCTGAGTGGCACCAGTACAGCTAACTGCAGTTAACTCTGTACGTTGTTCCACACAGGAGGGACACACAAAACAAACACACCGATGTGTTTGAGATGCAGCATGAGTCATTGTGTGTTGCTCCCTAAAACGACCGCATACTATTAAAAGAACTTTTTCCCTGGAGAAACAAGGGTCTAAACTGAAGTAACCTTAAGTTTAGCTTCGGCTATTCCTGAGACATATTGTGTTAGGATAGAAACGAGGCTGATTCCGGGTCATCCACAGGTTCAATACAGGACCAAACTCAGGGGGCGGGGGGGGTGGCGGGAGACTTAAACATGCTTACTCACGTGGGACAAACAGTTCAACAGCAGCTTATAAGGTGCACGAGCAGTCTCCAACAGAATGCCCTAGCGCCTTATCTCAGTGGGCTAACAGACTCTCGAGGTGTAAGCAGTCTCTGTGTTCAAATCAGTCAGTTCATCATCTGTCAGTTCAAACACTCTAAACCATATGAGCTTACTGCAGTGTCATGCTATCAGTGATTCATATATCAATACATTCAGAGTCGTGTGCGAGCGTCACCTGTGTAGATTTCATAACCCCAGACATGAGTAGGAGAAAACACACATGGGACAAGAATGTAATGTGCCAGGGACTTCCTGTACTTCCGTTGAGCTCAAATTGCCAGGGACTCTCTTGTCACTCGTTGTGCTCAAATGCCAGGACTCCTCTGCCACTCCGTGAGCCAAATGCCGCATAAAGACTCTCTGTCACTCTGTGTGGCTCAACATGCACAGGTCTCTCTGATTCACTCCGGTTGCGTGCTCAACCATCCATGCATTAAAGATCTCTCTGTCAATCTCTGTGTGCTTCAACATCGCCAGGACTCTCTGTCACTCCGTGTGCTCAACATGCCAGGGACTCTGCTGTCACTCCTTGAGTCTACAACATTGCAGGCATAAAGGACTCTCTGTTACTCTGTGCTGCGCGCAACAAGCCAGGGTCTTCCTCGTCACTCCGTTGTGCTCAACATGCCACGCATTAAGGCACTCCGTCACTCTGTGTGCTCAACATGCCAGCGTCTCTCTGTCACTCCGTGTGCTCAACAATGCAGCATATAAGGACTCTCTGTCACTTCTGTGTGCTTCAATTGCCGGTCTCTCTGTCACTCGTGTGCTCAATCATGCGCATATTAAAGACTCTCTGTCACTCTGTTTGGCTCAACATCCAGAATCTCTGTCACTCTGTGACTCTATACATGCCAGGGACTATCGTCCACTCCTTAGCTCAACAGCCAGGGAACTCTCTTCACTCCGTGTGTCCTCAACATGCCGGTACTCTCTTGCTCATCCATTGAGCTCACATTGCAGGGACTCTTCTTACATCCGTGAGCTCAAATGCAGGGACTCTGTCACCCGTGAGCTCAACATGCCAGGACTCTCTTGTCCACTGCTGGAGTCACACTTGCCAGACTCCTCGCTGTACTCTGTGACCACATCCGGACCTCTGCTGTTCACTCTGGGGTCAACATGCAGCACAATAAGGCTTATCTCTCTCCTCTGTTTCATCCCGACTCTGTTCTCTGCTCTCTCTTCTGTTCTATTCTTCTCTGCCACTCTCACTTTCAAGTTAATAAAAGTAAATGTATTATGGCATGACTGTAACTACTCTAAATGTTGCGAAAATTACTTATATTTACGTTATTAATCGAATATTGTCAACGGGTACAACGTAACACAGTACCCCTTCAAATACCAATCACATTGAACTACAATACATAGAGGACTATGTGCAGGTTGGTGGTCTGTATTCACTGTCCCTCATCTTATTCATGTATGGTGCCACCTGCTCTCTGCTTTCCCCAACGGACGGTGCCTACTCTCAGCAGTGGTCTTGTAGATCCTTATCAAACCTCTCTTGATTGGGGAAATGCACCACTCTCTTTAATTGTTTTATTATTTTTGCACATTTTGATACGAGGAATGCTGTCTCTCTCTCGATTTGCGGTCGCATGGCTGCACACTTTTCCTCGTACAAGGAGCCCAGGTTTTCACTGTGGTCTTATCCCTCTCAATTGCAAGCTGTCTCACTGAGCGTTACTTTGTCATGTTTTTCTATTTGGTTGACGAGTAACAATGGTCAAAATTTGCACGGGTACGTCATTTATAGGCAGCTTGACGCATTTTGCTGTTTGTTTGTGGCTTGTGTTTCCCAATAAATCAAGTAGTTTTGTATAATTGACTGTGTTGTAATTGTTTATTCTGATTGTATTGGATGTTCAGTTGTTAGGTAGAACGGTTTAGTGAACTGCATCCCAGACCGAGCTGATGGTTATTAGGTTCATGAGCGTTTCGCGTTTCGTAAATCAGGTTAGTTAACCCAGCCCCAGGACCAGCGGGATGAGGGACTGAGGGCAGCTGCTGTTAGTCGTAGAACAGGGTTTAGTGAACTACAGCGTCCAGGTCAGGTACACTGGTGGTATGGGGGATACTGGACGGTTCAGTGGGTGGTGTATGTAATAACAGGGTTGGTTAACTCAGCCCCTAGGACCATCACTGGTTGGGGACTGGCTTCATTGTAGTAGAGAAAAGTGCTATTGTGTTAACTCCCCCGCACAGCTTAGTATGAGGATGACGGCTTCTTATCTTGTTAGTCATAAATCAGGTTTTGTAACTCGCCCATGACCAGCTGCGTATTGGGATCTTTTCGTTTCATCAACTTAATCTCTCTCTTGATGTCTTCTACCTACTACAGTGGATTGTAGTCCAGGTTCATTATGATGTCTTCTACCTACTACAGTGGATTGTAGTCCAGGTTCATTATGATGCCTTCTACCTACTTCAGTGGATTGTAGTCCAGGGTTCAACCTTAAAGCCATGAAAAAGAACAGCTGGTGTTACCTCCTGTGGCTTGGACTGCAGGACGTCAGGTCAAAGACTGAGTCAGAGGTCACATGGCATTACTCCCTATATAGTGCACTACTTTGGATCAGAGCCCATGTTGGACCAGGTTCCACTATATAGGGAATAGGCTGCTATATACATGTTGTATTTATTTAACCTTTATTTAAACAGGGAGTCACATTGAAATGAAAAGCCCTGTTCACATTACAATAACATAATACAACAATATATTTCAGCACAATAAACACACATACATATTCAATCAAATCAATCCCATTCAACTACATAGAGATCCTCAATCAGTAATGTTAACTGCCTGAGTGGCACCAGTACAGCTAACTGCAGTGAACTCTGTACGTTGTTCCACACAGTAGGGACACACAAAAAAACACACCGAGTGTTTGAGATGCAGCATTAGTCATGTGTGTGTGTCCCCAAACGGACCTGCATTACATTAATAAGAAACTTTCTTCCCTGGAGAAACAATGTCTAAGAACTGAAGTAAACCTTTAGTTTAGCTCGGTATTCTGAGACAGTATTGTGGTAGGTAGAAAACCCATGGCTGATCCGGGTCAGCCACAGGTCAAAGACACAGACCTAAACTCAGACTTAAACATGCCTTACTCACGTGACAAACAGTTCAACAGCAGTATAGGCTGACGAGCATCTCCAACAGAATGCCTAGGCCTTAGCTCAGTGGGCTAACAGACTCTCGAGGGGTGTATGAGTCTCTGTGTTCAAATCAGTCAGTCACACTGTCAGTTCAACAACTCTAAAACCATATGCAGCTTACTGCAGTGTCATGCTATTCAGTGATTCATAGAGCCAATACATCAGAGGTCGGTGTGCGAGGTCACCTGTGTAGAATGTTCATACCCAGACATGAGTAGGAGAGAAAACACATGGAACCAAGGAGGTAATGCATGCCAGGGACTCTCTGTCACTCCGTGAGCTCAACATGCCAGGGACTCTCTGTCACTCCGTGTGCTCAACATGCCAGGGACTCTGCTGTCACTCCGGTTGAGTCTACAACATTGCCAGCATAAAGGACTCTCTGTTACTCTGTGTGCGCCAACAAGCCAGGGTCTCCTCTCACTCCGTGTGCTCAACATGCCAGCATAAAGGACTCTCTGTCACTCTGTGTGCTCAACATGCCATGGATCTCTCTGTCACTCCGTGTGCTCAACAATGCCAGCATAAAGGACTCTCTGTCACTCTCTGTGTGCTATCAATTGCCGGGTCTCTCTGTCACTCCGTGTGCTCAACATGCCAAAGACTCTCTGTCACTCCGTTGAGCTCAACATGCCAGGAATCTCTGTCACTCTGTGACTCAACATGCCAGGGACTCTCTGTCACTCCTGTAGCTCAACATGCCAGGGAACTCTCTGATCACTCTTGGTCCTCAACATGCCAGGTACTCTCTTGCTCACTCATTGAGCTCACATTGCAGGGACTCTTCTTACATCCGTGAGCTCAACATGCCAGGGACTCTCTGTCACTCTGTGAGCTCAACATGCCAGGGACTCTCTGTCACTCTGTGAGCTCAACATGCCAGGGACTCGCTGTCACTCTGGGAGCTCAACATGGCAGCACAAAGGACTTTATCTCTCTCTCTCTGTTTCTCTCCACCTGCTGTCTGTCTGTCTGTCTCTCTCTCTGTCTCTATCTCTCTCTCTCTCACTCTCACTTTTCAATTAAATTAAATAAAATGTACTTTATTGGCATGACATAATAACGTACTCTAAATGTTGCCAAAGCTTACTTTGGATATTTACAATATTAAGATAATAAGAATCAATATTGTCAACGGGACAACAGTAACAACAGTAACCAAGGGTCAAAATAACCAACACATTGAACAATAACAATAAACATAGAGGACATGTGCAGGTTGGTTGGTCTGTCAGACACTGTCCCTCATCTTATGGCAGGCAGCAATGTAGTGGGCTGCCAACCCACAGCTCTCTGCATCCTCCCCCAACAGGACGGGTAGCCTACTCTCATCAGAGAGGTCTTTGTAACCCTTATCAAAGACCTCTCTGATTTGGGGAAATGACACTCTCTAATTGTTTTATATTTTTCACATTTTGTCAGGAAATGCAGCTCCGTCTCAGGTTCTGCTGTGGTGCAGTGGTTGCACAGCCTTTCCTCTACAGGGAGCCAGGTTTTCCTGTGTCTACCCTTCTCAATGGCAAGGCTGTGCTCACTGAGCCTGTACTTTGTCAAGGTTTTTCTAAGGTTTTGATCAGTAACAATGGTCAAATAGTTTGCCACAGTGTACTGTCGATTTAGGGCCAGATAGCACTGCATTTTGCTTTGTGTTTGTGCTTGTGTTTCCCAATAAGTAATGTAGTTTTGTTTTGACTGTGTTGTAATTTGGTTTATTCTGATTGATTGGATGTTCAGTGTGTTAGTAGAACAGGTTAGTGAACTCAGCCCCAGGACCAGCTGGATGTTCTGGTCCTGAGGCTTCAGTGTGTTAGTAGAACAGGTTAGTGAACTCAGCCCCAGGACCAGCTGGATGAGGGGACTGAGGCTTCAGTGTGTTAGTAGAACAGGTTTGAACTCAGCCCCAGGACCAGCTAGGATGAGGGAACTGAGGCTTCAGTGTGTTAGTAAAAACAGGTTTGTGAACTCAGCCCCAGGACCAGCTGGATGAGGGGACTGAGGCTTCAGTGTGTTAGTAGAACAGGTTTGTGAACTCAGCCCCAGGACCAGCTAGATGAGGGGACTGAGGCTTCAGTGTGTTAGTAGAACAGGTTTGTGAACTCAGCCCCAGGACCAGCTGGATGAGGGGACTCTTTGCTTTACTCAGGTCTTGGTATTGCAGATAATAAAAAAAGTGAAATAAACAACATAAAATGAACAGTAAACATTACACTCACAAAAGTTCAAAAATAATAAAAAAATATCTCACTGGTCATCCCCATAGCCAACTCCTCCTTTGGCCGCCTTTCCTCCCAGTTCTCTGCTGCCAATGACTGGAACGAATTGCAAAAATCACTGAAGCTGGAGACTCTCATCCTCCTCACTAACTTTAAGCATCAGCTGTCAGAGCAGCTCACAGATCACTGCACATGTACATAGCCCATCTGTAGCCCACCCAACTATCTCATACCCATATTGTGATTTTCTTTAAATACTTTTTTTGCTCTTTTGCACCCCAGTATCTCTACTTGCACTTTCATCTTCTGCACATCAATCACTCCAGTGTTTAATTGTATATTGTAATTACTTCACCACTATGACCTATTTATTGTCCTACCTCCCTAATCTTACTACATTTGCACACACTGTGTATATATGTTTCTATTGTGTTATTGAGTGTACATTTGTTTATCCCATGTGTAACTCTGTGTTTTTGTTTGTGTCGTACTATTTTACTTTATCTTGGCCAGGTCACAGTTGTAAATGAGAACTTGTTCTCAACTGGTCTACCTGGTTAAATAAAGGTGAAATAAAAAATGTAAAATGTTAAAAATAATCAATATTGGCGGCCTTTCTCAATAGCAAGACTATGCTCACTGCCCTAAAAATTGTCAAAGACCCCAGCCACCCCAGTCATAGACTGTTCTCTCTACTACCGCATGGCAAGCGGTACCGGAGTGCCAAGTCTAGGGCCAAAAGGCTTCTCAACAGTTTTTACCCTCAAGCCATAAGACTCCTGAACACTAATCAAATGGCTACCCGGACTATTTACATTGTGTGCCCCCCCCCCCCCCCAACCCTCTTTTACGCTGCTGCTACTCTCTGTTTATCATATATGCATAGTCACTGTAACTATACATCCATGTACATACTACCTCAATTTGGCCGACCAACCAGTCCTCCTGCACATTGGCTACCCAGACTATTTGCATTGTGTCCGCCACCCCGCAACCCCTCTTTTCCCCCTACTGCAACCTTATTTTACACGACTGGCTACTCTCTGTTCATCAATAATACATAGTCAATTTAACCATATCTACATGTACATACTACCTCAATCAGCAGACTAACCGGTGTCTGTATGTAGCTCCCTACTCTATATAGCCTGTCTTTTTACTGTTTTATTTTCTTTACCTACCTATTGTTCACCTAATAGCTTTTGCACTATTGGTTAGAGCCTGTAAGTAAGCATCTACACCTGTTGTATTCAGCATTTCACTGTAAGGTCTACTACACCTGTTGTAATCGGCAACACGTGACAATAAACTTGGATTTGATTTGAGTCTGTACTTAGTCAAAGCTTTCTTAATTTTGGTTCAGTCACAGTGGTCAGGTATTCTGCCACTGTGTACTCTCTGTTTAGGGCCAAATAGCATTCTAGTTTGCTCTGTTATTTTGTTAACTCTTTCCAATGTGTCAATTAATTATATTTTTGTTTTTCTCATGATTTGGTTGGGTCTAATTGGTGTTGCTGTCCTGGGGCTCTGTGGGGTGTGTTTGTGTTTGTGAACAGAGCCCCAGGACCAGCTTGCTTAAAACCTCTACCACTTCTCTCTCCCGGATCCGGGATCCTCCTCATCAAAAAAGCTGACTAGCATAGCCTAGCCTAACGGGACAGGGATATCATATAATATAATTTTCAATGAAATCACAAGTCAATACAGCAAATGAAAGATAAACATCTTGTGAATCCAGCCATCATTTCCGATTTTTTAAAATGTTTTACAGCGAAAACACAATATGTATTTCTATTAGCTAACAACAATAGCCAAAGACCGCTATATTTTCACTAGGTTTCTACCGCATAGGTAGCTATCACAAAACGACCAAATAAAGATTAATTAGTCACTAACACAAGAAACAACTTCATCAGATGACAGTCTTATAACATGTTATACAATACATTCATGTTTTGTTCGAAAAATGTGCATATTTGAGGTATAAATCATAGTTTTTACATTGCAGCTACCATCACAAATAGCACTGAAGCAGCCGAATAATTACAGAGAGCAACGTGAAATAAATAAATACTCATCATAAAACATTTATGAAAAATACATGGTGTACAGCAATGAAAGATAAACATCTTGTGAATCCAGCAAAATTTCCGATTTGTTTAGTGTTTTACAGCGAAAACACAATATAGAATTATATTAGCTTACCACAACGCATTTATTCACCGCAAAAGGTAGCTATCGCAAAAACCAGCAAAAGATATAAAATTAATCACTAACCTTGAAACAAATTCATCAGATGACAGTCTTATACTTGTTTGTAGGGCTGTCGCTCTCCCATCCCTCAGACGAGGAGAGGGAGAAGGATCATCAGACCAAAATGCAGCTTCAGGGAATAAGCCATCCTTTTATTTTATAACAGGAAAAAACTGATGATGTGGGCACGAAAACAAAACATTTAACAAACTTACAAAACAAGAAAACGACGTCGACGAAACTGAACATAAACTTACATAACTAAACATAAACTCACGGACAGGAAACAGACGACATCAAAATAACGAACGCCAAACAGTCCCGTAGGTATCGACACGACACAGACACGAAGACATCACAGGAGACAATCACCCACAACAAACAGTGAGAACACCCTACCTAAATATGACTCTTAATTAGAGGAAAAACAAAACACCTGCCTCTAATTAAGAGCATACCAGGCAACCAAAACCAACATAAAAACAGATAACTAGACTGCCCACCCAAAACACATGCCCTGACCATAAACACATACAAAAACAACATAAAACAGGTCAGGACCGTTACAGAACCCCCTCAAGGTGCGAAACGCCGGCGCACCAGCACAAAGTCCAGGGAGGGTCTGGGTGGGCAGTTGACCACGGTGGTGGCTCCGGCTCTGGACGCTGTCCCCACACCACCATAGTCACTCCCGCTTCTGTCTTCCCTCCCAATGACCACCCTAAAACTAACATCCCCTAAATGAATGGCCAGCACCGGGAGAAGGGCAGCACCGGGACAAGGAGCAGAACCGGGACAAGGGGCAGCACCGGGACAAGGGGCAGCACCGGGACAAGGGGCAGCCACCAGGATAAGAGCAGCACCGGGACAGGGCAGCACCGGGACAGGGGCAGCACCGGGACAAGGGGCAGGTCCCGGCTGATATACTTCTGGCAGATCCTGGCTGAGGGACTCTGGCAGATCCTGGCTGAGGACTCTGGCAGATCCTGGCTGAGGACTCTGGCAGATCCTGGCTGAGGGACTCTGGCAGATCCTGGCTGAGGGACTCTGGCAGATCCTGGCTGAGGGACTCTGGCAGATCCTGGCTGAGGACTCTGGCAGATCCTGGCTGAGGGACTCCTGGCAGATCCTGGCTGAGGGACTCTGGCAGATCCCCTGGCTGAGGGACTCTGGCAGATCCTGGCTAGGACTCTGGCAGTCCTGGCTGAGGGATCTGGCAGATCCTGCTGAGGACTCTGGCAGGTCCTGCTGGACGGCTCTGGCAGGTCCTGGCTGGACGGCTCTGGCAGGTCCCTGGCTGGACGGCTCTGGCAGGTCCTGGCTGGACGGCTCTCGACGCTCATGGCAGGCTGACCTGGCTCTCGACGCTCTGGCAGGCTGACGCTCTCGACGCTCATGGCAGGCTGACGGCTCTCGACGCTCATGGCAGGCTGACGGCTCTCGACTCTCATGGCAGGCTGACGGCTCTGGCTGCTCATGGCTCTCTGACGGCTCTGGCTGCTCATGGCTCTTGACGGCTCTGGCAGATTCCTGTCTGGCTGACGGCTCTGGCAGATCCTGTCTGGCTGGCGGCTCTGGCAGATCCTGTCTGGTTGGCGGCTCTGGCAGATCCTGTCTGGTTGGCGGCTCTGGCAGATCCTGTCTGGGCGCTCTGGCAGATCCTGTCTGGTGGCGCTTGGCAGATCCTGTCTGGTTGGCGCTCTGGCAGATCCTGTCTGACGGACGGCTCTAGCGGCTCCTGTCTGCGGGCGGCTCTAGCGGCTCCTGTCGGCGGGCTCTGTAGGCTCATGGCAGCCGGGCGGCTTTGCAGGCTCATGGCAGACGGGCGGCTTTGCAGGCTCATTGCAGACGGATGGCTCAGACGGCGCTGGGAGACGGATGGCTCAGATGGCGCTGGGGAGACGGATGGCTCAGATGGCGCTGGGAGACGGATGGCTCAGATGGCGCTGGGAGACGGATGGTCAGATGGCGCTGGTGAGACGGATGGCTCAGATGGCGCTGGTGAGACGGATGGCTCTAGCCGGATAATGCGCACTGTAGACCTGGTGCGTGTTGCCGGAACTGGAGGCAGGGCTAAGGACACGCACCTTCATACTAGTGCGGGGAGCAGGGACAGGGCACACTGTACTCTCAAAGCCCACTCTATACCTGATGCGAGGTACCGGCACTGGTGACACCGGGCTGAGGACAAGCACATCAGGTTTAGTAGGGGGAGAAGATACAGTGTGTTCAGGGCTCTGGAGAAGCACAGGAGGCTTAGTGCGTGGTGCCGGAACTGGAGACACCGAACTGGATACACGCACTACAGGGAGAGTGCGTAGAGGAGGAACAGGGCTCAGGAGACGCACTGGTAGCCTAGTGCGTAGTGTAGGCACTGTAGGTACTAGGCTGGGCGGGGAGGTGGCGCCGGAAATACCGGACCGTGCAGGCGTACTGGCTCTCTTGAGCACTGAGCCTGCCCACCTTACCTGGTTGAATGCTCCCGGTCGCCCGCCCAGTGCGGGGAGGTGGAATAACCCGCACCGGGCTGTGTAGGCGAACCGGGGAAACCATGCGTAAGGCAGGTGCCATGTATGCCGGCCCGAGGAGACGTACTGGTGGCCAGATATGTAGGGCCGGCTTCATGACATCCGGCTCAATACTCAATCTAGCCCTGCCAGTGCGGGGAGGTGGAATAACCCGCACCGGGCTATGCACACGTACAGGAGACACTGTGCGCTCTACTGCGTAACACGGTGTCTGCCCGTACTCTCGCTCTCCACGGTAAGTAGGGAGTGGGCGCAGGTCTCCTACCTGACTTCGCCACTCTCCCTTCTAGCCCCCCCCAAGAAATTTTTGGGGTTTACTCACAGGCTTCCTACCGCGTCGTCGTGCTGCCTCCATTCGCCGGTATCCCTCCTCGCACTGCGCCAGAGAATCCCAGGCGGGCTCCGGCACTCGCCCTGGGTCGATCGACCACCTGTCGATCTCCTCCCACGTAGTGTAGCCCAGATCTTTTTCCTGCTTCCGCGCTAGCTCCTCATATCGCCGCCTCTCTGCTTTCGCTGCCTCCAGCTCAGCTTTGGGGCGGCGATATTCTCCTGGTTGAGCCCAGGGTCCTTTACCGTCCAATATTTCCTCCCAAGTCCAGGAGTTCTTGTTGCTCAGTTGAGCATTCCCTTGCCGCTTGGTCTTAGCGTGGTGGGTGATTCTGTAAGGGCTGTCGCTCTCCTCATCCTCAGACGAGGAGAGGAGAGAAGGATCATCAGACCAAAATGCAGCTTCAGGGAAATAAGCCATCCTTTTATTTTATAACAGGGAAAAAACTGATGATGATGGCGACACGAAAACAAACACTTTAACAAACTTACAAAACAAGAAAACGACGTCGACGAAACCTGAACATAAACTTACATAACTAAACATAAACTCACRGACAGGAAACAGACGACATCAAAATGAACGAACAGCCAAACAGTCCCGTAAGGTATCGACACGACACAGACACGGAAGACATCACAGGAGACAATCACCCACCAACAAACAGTGAGAACACCCTACCTAAATATGACTCTTAATTAGAGGAGAACACAAAACACCTGCCTCTAATTAAGAGCCATACCAGGCAACCAAAACCAACATAGAAACAGATAACATAGACTGCCCACCCAAAACACATGCCCTGACCATAAACACATACAAAAACAACATAAAACAGGTCAGGACCGTTACAATGTTATACAATACAATTATGTTTTGTTCGAAAATGTGCATATTTATAGCTACAAATCGTGGTTATACATTGTGAATACGTAGCATCGATTCACCAGAATCTCCGGAGATATTTTGGACACTCACCTAATCTGATCAAAGAACTCATCATAAACTTTACATAAAAATACTTGTTGTATGGCAAATGAAAGATACACTGGTTCTTAATGCAACCGCTGTGTTAGATTTTTTTTAAATAACTTTACCATAACATACAGCTTGCGTTATTGCGAGACAGCGCTCACCAAAACGGGGGAGAATAGGACTCAACATTTTACACAGAAATACGAAATAACATCATAAATGTTTTCTTACTTTTGTTGAGCTTCCATCAGAATGTTGTACAAGGAGTCCAGAATAAATCGTTGTTTGGTTTTAGAATGTCCTTTTCTCCTGTCGAATTCGCGCCACAATGCTAGCCAATGTTGATGATGTTCCCATCTTCTCTCGACGCAAAGAACGACGCAAAGAACGGAAAACTCCAAAATTCCCCAAAAACGTTGAATAAATTGATAAAACTCGGTTGAAAAAACATACTTTACAATGTTATTATCACATGTATCAAATAAAATCAGAGCCGGAGATATTCGCCATGTAAACCGAACGCTTATCAGAAGACAATGTCGAGGTCCTTCGCGCGCCTTGGTAGAGAAAGGAAATTCCTGACCTGCCACTCCAAAAGCTCTTGTTCGACCTCAGATCAAGCTAGACACCCCATTCCACCTTCCACTGCCTGTTGACATCTAGTGGAAGGCGTATGAAGTGCATGTATATCGATAAAAAAAAGCCAGTTGAATAGGCAGGCCCTGAAACAGAGCCCCATTTTCTGAATTTTCACTTCCTATCTGGAAGTTTGCTGCCAAATGAGTTCTGTTTTACTCACAGATATAATTCAAACAGTTTTAGATACTTGAGAGTGTTTTCTATCCAATAGTAATAATAATATGCATATTGTATGATCTAGAATAGAGTACGAGGCCGTTTAAATTGGGCACGATTTTTTCCAAAGTGAAAATAGCGCCCCCCTATTGACAAGAAGTTGGACTCTTCTCCAGGCTCATCTCTCTGTAGGTGATGGCTTTGATATGGAAGGTCTGGGAATCGCTTCCTTTTAGGTTTAGGTCTCTATCTCTGTCACTGTTTCTGTCTTTGTCGCTGTCTCTCAAATCAAATTATTGTAACTGTTCAGCCCACTTTTTCCTGTAGTCCCCGATCAGCTCCTTTGTCTTGCTCACATTGAGGGAGAGGTTGTTGTCCTGGCACCACACTGCCAGGTCTATGACCTCTGTTTCTGTCTCTATATCTTTCTCTACCCTCCTGTCTGTCTCTGTCTCTGTCTCTGTCTCTGTCTCTGTCTCTGTCTCTGTCTCTCTCTCTGTCTCTGTCTCTACCCTCCTTCTGTCTGTCTCTGTCTCTCTCTCTGTTTTTGTCTCTGTTTCTGTCTCTGTCTCTGTCTCTGTCTCTGTCTTTGTCTCTGTTTCTGTCTCTGTCTCTGTCTCTGTCTCTGTCTCTGTCTCTGTCTCTGTTTCTGTCTCTGTTTCTGTCTCTGTTTAAAATTGAGAGGGTGATCCAGGTTCAGTAGCAGCCAGACAGGCGGACAGTGGCAATCTAAACTGTCAGCCAGGGACAGACAGATAGACAGGGGAAACTAAACTCTCAGCCAGGGACAGACAGATAGACAGGGGAAACTCCACTGTCAGCCAGGGACAGACAGATAGACAGGGGGGATCTCAACTGTCAGCCAGCGAAGCTGGCTCTGCTCAGATCTTCTCCAGACTAGTAATACGGGTGACTATTGCAATTCTGCACGCATACCATCACCTCGCTAACCCCGTGCCAGCCCAGGCAAACAACACACACACACACACACACCACACACCACACACACACACACACACACACACCACACACACACACACACACACCACACACACACACACACACACACACACACACACACACACACACACACACACACACAACACACACACACACACACACACACACACACACACACACACACACACACACACAGTGAGTAGCGTAAACAGGCACACAGTCTGGCAAAAAGTAAAAGACTGGAACGTTAATGTGCCTCTCTTCCATTTTGCCTCTAGTAGTGACAACAGTATCCTTCAGATCAGATTTGTTGCTTTTTGTGGCAAGAGATCTCATAGACATCACCCCCTCAAAAAGACACTGAGTATTCTGGAGAGACCCCGAGACTCTACACACACACACACACACACACACACACACACACCACACACACACACACACACACACACACACACACACACCACACACACACACACACCACACACACACACACACACACACACCACACACACACACACGCACACACATTACACACGCACACCATACATAAACACACAAACACCACACACACACACACAGCCCAGTGAAAGAGGCCTGGTCAACACCTCAGGCCTGGTCAAACAGTGTTTCTTCATGGCTTGACGCCAGTTAGCGCTGCATCTTATTCCAGGACAATCACTGCTCATTCCATAACTGACTCCCAATGGCACCCTTTCCCTATATAGTGCCCTAAATGTATCAGGGCCCAATGGCACCCTATTCCCTATATAGTGCCCCCATTATCAGGGCCCAATGGCACCCTATTCCCTATATAGTGCCCCCATTATCAGGGCCCAATGGCACCCTATTCCCTATATAGTGCCTAAATGTATCAGCCCCCTTTTCCCTATATAGTGCCTAAATGTATCAGGGGCCAATGGCACCCTATTAGCACAGGGAGCATACAGCTAGTCTCCACAACACCAATCATTACAAAGAGAGCACACAGCTATTCTCCATATTTATTTATTCATTTATTTATAAGGGCCAATGCACATTAATCAGCATCAATATTACAATAATGCATCATCCATGTGAATGTGCCGAAAGCTAACTTGCACCCGTAGTCCCTGGGCAGGTAAGGACCTTTTCACAATACACATACTCACTAAAACAATACAAAATACCAATACATTACATCCAATAATATATCATTCTAACGACAACAACAACACTGTCATCAACTGTCGTATTACATATGAGGAACCACAGATAACTCGTGTACAGTGTTGGAGAGGTTTGAGCCATGTTTTCAATTCAAATGTAAAAGTACAGTAGTCAGTGCAGCTTCTCAAGTCCGTGGGCGTTGCAGTCCAGTATATTGTAGCTCTAACAGAGAAGGTCGATTGGCCAATTTTACTGTGTGGATAAGGGACAACTCAATCCCCTCTAGTTACTGCCCTTGTTATCCTGGAGGTGCTTTCCTTGAGCAGGATATACCGGTTTAGGGGTGGAGGGAAAAGACCATGCATGATCTTAAGGACAAGGCTTGCATCTACATACTGCTTGAAGCTGTCCAGACTAAATTAATTATGTTTGTAAATGATATGACAATAGTGGTAACTGTTTGTTTTGTTATCAAAAATCTGAAGTGTTTGTTTGTAGAGTGGTTCAATTGGTTTCAGAATAGTATCTCCTGCTTGTGACCAGCATGTGAGGTAATATCTCAAATGTGAGAAGATTACATCATGCAGGAGGCAGGGCCTCCAGAGGAAGGAAAGGTCAACCTAAAGTTGGATAATCCAAACTTAACCGTGTTTAATCACCTTCTTCAGATGTCAAGTTGGAGTCCAAAATGACACCGAGATACCTGAAGTTAGACACAACGTCCAGATTCTCCCCATTAACAAGAACAGCTCGGTGGGAAGAATCAATGGATTTCTTAGAGAAGTACATACAAACAGTCTTGTCGATATTTAAATAAAGGCAATAATTAGTCAAACATTTAGTAACATGTACCATAGCTTCAGTTAACTTGTTAACAACTAGTCTATTTTTGGAGTGTACATACAGAACTTTATCATCTGCATACATCTGCATGTTAACTTGTGGGCAAGCAAGTGGTAGATCATTTATATAGATGGTAAACAGAAGGGGGCCTAATATTGACCCTTGCGGGACCCCAATGTTATAGTAAAGAGAGTTCGACTGAGTGTCCCCCAAACGAACCCTTTGACTTCTGTTCGTCAGATAGGAATACATCCAACTAATGACTTTCAGCTACTTTTCATACCACTGGAAGAATACTTATAGGTCGGTCATTTTCCACCAGTGTCGGGTCACCAGATTTTAAACAGGTATCACTGCAGCAGACTTCCAAGCATTGGGGAAGAACCCAGATTTGATGGACAGATGAACTAGATGTACAATAGGGGCAATCAGAGAATATGTGTGTCTCTTCAGGAATTCAGTGTCAAGACCACATACATTTTGTTCTAGAGCTCCTGAAGAAGCTAATAATACTGTCCACTGCTGACGCTGAGATTTCAGCAATTCTGAATATTGGTTTAATATTATCTATGGGAGTGAGAACTGTAGGTTAACTATAAGACCCTTTAAACAGAGGTTTGGTTGATAAACTTTTGATCCAGTTCCCTGACTGAGTCAACAAAAAAAATGGTTGAAGGTGGTGGATATGAAATTGGAGTCTTGAATTGAATCCTGTTAACCTTTAATTCAGGATGTTTTCAACTCCTCTCCCTGTCAGTTTGTTGAGATTTTCCCAAATCACTTTGCCATTTCCTTTTGCTTCATTGATCAATCTAAGAAATAACTCTACTTTTGCTTTTTTTATATTCCTAACCACCTTATTTCTCAGTGATGCAAATGTATGTCTGTCATCATTCTGACCGGACTTCAGTGCTTTTTTTCAAGGAAAGATCCCGTTCTCTCCTCTGCCCGCAGAGGTCCTCGTTGATCCTCGTTGGTGGAGAGGTTTTCAATCTTGGTTTACGCTGAAATTTCCTAGTAAAAGAGGTATCCACTTTGCCAATAGCTGACAGAAATGTTCTGTATCGAGAATCTGGGTCTTCATTGCTTTAACAGATCGGACCAGTCAAACCGACTTATAGTTGTAACATAGTTACTTTTCGGGATTTTTTTTACCTTACTGTTGCACATTAATATTGTTCTTAAATCTCCTTTTAGTGATCTTTCTAATCACCAATGTAACATTGTGGTCAGATATGCCAGTTAGTAAGTTACTGGACTTAGTTATYCGATCAGGTCTGTTAGTAAACACCAGATCAATTTGAGTCTGGGATGATTATTCTGGTTGGTCCTTGTATTATTTCGGTCAAGCTGAAATAGTCTGTGATCTCTTTGAGGTTTTTCCTGCAAGTTCTGTTTTCTCAGTTTATATTGAAATCGCCCATGAAGATAATCTCCTCCTTATGATCATATTCTTTAAGCATGGCATTTAGATGGTCATAAAATGAGATATCAGATGTTGGTGGTCGATATAATCCAATAATAGTGAGAGACATATGAGGGGAGAGGAAGACATTCAGCCCCATACATTCAATGTCATTGGCATGTTTCTATATGATACGATTGCATTTAAAGTTATCTTTCATGTACGTAAGCAATCCACCCCCTCCGCCCTCTCCCCTGTCCCTCCTGAATATGGAATATCCAGGAACATTAAAGGCAGAAATAGGAGAATATTTCATCAGCCATGTCTCAGAGAAACAGAAAAAATCAAACGGTTAAATACATGTTCTACTTGTTTACTCTTAGAAATAATGCTACGAATATTCAGATGACCTCCCAATATTCCTGGAGGCTTGGAACGAGGTTCCCAGAGCATTTTAACCTGATTAATGGTTTGAAGAAGTTTCATGGTACAAGGTTTTCTAATACCTGGGTTAAGAGTCTCTGACTCGAAGGTGGGTTTGTTTGGGACATGTATCAAGAGTTTACATTAAAATGAGATTATCTGCAGATYGCTAATTCTCTAGAAAAGCCACGCTAGTGACAGAGGTTATGCTCACAGACACAGAATGTCTTTGTCTGCACCAGATAGTATAGGATACTCAAATAACGAGATAATTTCAATCATTCATGTTCCACCATTCATCAATGACTTCGGTCTGGATGGCTAATTAAGTGGGTCTTTTCTCCACTTCTCCCAGAATGACTTCCTCCAGATCAGCCTTTTTGTCTGCAGGTGACCTAACTCCAGACTCTGATGGGGAGCTTGGTACCCTGGGCCACTTGTGTGTTTGTTGATTGCGGATTGTTTGACTGAAGGCCAGTATTGATGTTAGGCTGCCTTCTTTTGTATTCCCCACAGAGTTTCACCGCCTTCAGGGTCCCTTATTATCCTCAGAGGTTTCTATTGGGTTATGATTGTCTCTGGTCTCAGTAGTCACATTCCCAGCTTCATTTTTAACATTTTTTCTCTTATTCTTCTTATTTTTCTTGTAATGAAAGGTCACTGTTGCAGACTCTGGTTCACCAGGTACCAACTCCAATGTTTCATGTCCTTGAGCACCAAGGAATTATCCTCTTCAACCTCAGTCTCATGTTCAGTCATTTCAGCTGAGACATGTGATACGTCTGCCCTACTCATGGGGACAGGATTGTTGTCCTGCACATAGTGTGAAAACGTTTCCTTGATGCACCTTACGTTGTCCAGTGTAGTAGGACTGTACCATCTCCTGACACCCCCTCTAGCGTGGGATGGTATCAGCCAGTCCTGTCTACGAGCAGCACCTTGTCCATCATAAAATACTCTGATCCAGTGAGGGTCCCATCTTTACAGACCGTGTTATAGGAATGATGGGTGTTGCTTCAACATATACATAAGGATCTCCATTGGAGCATATTGTATGTTGAACTTTATATCTTATCATGCGCCTCGTCTCTCTCCCCACCACCTTGAATCCAGCTTCAGCCAGAAACTCAGTCACAACACTTCCATCTGCTGATTCCGGGTAGTTCTTTAATTGTAACTTGAACAGAGTTCTGGTCAGCCACGCGCAACTTCAAACTGAACAGATTATTCTCTTTGAACACAACATGTTTTCCTCTGACTGTTATTCCTCTGATCAGAAGTTTTGCCCTTGCTTCCTTACTGAGAATATATATACGCCAGAGAGCACCTACTCTCTGTTCTGACCTCAAGCGGTTTGGATGAATTTCCTGTATGAGACTGCAGTAGAGCTCCTCCTCCTTAATGGGGTTGGCTATATTCTCCTCCTTAATGAGGTTGGCTATGGCCTCCTCCTTAATGGGGTTGGCAATGTACTCCTCCTTAATGGGGTTGGCTATGGCTTCCTCCTTAATGAGGTTGGCTATGTACGCCTCCTTAATGAGGTTGGCTATGTCTTCCTCCTTAATGGGGTTGGCTATGGCCTCCTCCTTAATGAGGTTGGCTATGTACTCCTCCTTAATGGGGTTGGCTATGGCCTCCTCCTTAAAATGAGGGTTTTGCTATGGCTTCCTCCTTAATGGAGGTTGGCTATGTACTCCTCTTAATGGGGTTCGCTATGGCTTCCTCCTTAATGAGGTTGGCTATGTCTTCCTCCTTAATGAGGTTGGCTATGGCTCCTCCTTAATGGGGTTGGCTATGTCTTCCTCCTTAATGAGGTTTGCTATGGCTTCCTCCTTAATGAGGTTGGCTATGTACTCCTCCTTAATGGGGTTCGCTATGGCTTCCTCCTTAATGGGGTTGGCTATGTTTCCTCCTTAATGAGGTTGGCTATGGCCTCCTCCTTAATGGGGTTGGCTATGTCTTCCTCCTTAATGGGGTTGGCTATGGCTTCCTCCTTAATGGGGTTCGCTATGGCTTCCTCCTTAATGGGGTTGGCTATGTCTTCCTCCTTAATGGGGTTGGCTATGGCCTCCTCCTTAATGGGGTTCGCTATGGCTTCCTCCTTAATGGGGTTGGATATGTCTTCCTCCTTAATGGGGTTGGCTTATGGCCTCCTCCTTAATGGGGTTGGCTATGGCCTCCTCCTTAATGGGGTTCGCTATGGCTTCCTCCTTAATGGGGTTGGCTATGTCTTCCTTTAATGGGGTTGGCTATGGCCTCCTCCTTAATGGGGTTGGCTATGGCCTCCTCCTTAATGGGGTTGCTATGGCTTCCTCCTTAATGGGTTGGCTATGTCTTCCTCCTTAATGAGGTTGGCTATGTCTTCCTCCTTAATGGTTGGCTATGGCCTCCTCCTTAATGGGGTTGGCTATGTCTCCTCCTTAATGGGGTTGGCTATGGCCTCCTCCTTAATGGGTTGCGCTATGGCTTCCTCCTTAATGGGGGTTGGCTATGTCTTCCTCCTTAATGAGGTTGGCTATGGCTTCCTCCTTATTGGGGTTGGCTATGGCCTCCTCCTTAATGAGGTTGGCTATGTACTCCTCCTTAATGGGGTTGGCTATGGCCTCCTCCTTAATGAGGTTGGCTATGTCTTCCTCCTTAATGGGGTTGGCTATGTCTTCCTCCTTAATGAGGTTGGCTATGTCTTCCTCCTTAATGAGGTTGGCTATGGCCTCCTCCTTAATGGGGTTGGCTATGTCTTCCTCCTTAATGGGGTTGGCTATGGCCTCCTTAATGGGGTTGGCTATGTCTTCCTCCTTAATGAGGTTGGCTATGGCCTCCTCCTTAATGAGGTTGGCTATGTCTTCCTCCTTAATGAGGTTGGCTATGGCTTCCTCCTTAATGGGGTTGGCTATGTCTTCCTCCTTAATGAGGTTGGCTATGGCCTCCTCCTTAATGGGGTTGGCTATGGCTTCCTCCTTAATGAGGTTGGCTATGGCCTCCTCCTTAATGAGGTTGGCTATGGCTTCCTCCTTAATGGGGTTCGCTATGTCTTCCTCCTTAATGGGGTTGGCTATGTCTTCCTCCTTAAGAGGTTGGCTATGGCCTCCTCCTTAATGGGTTGGCTATGGCCTCCTCCTTAATGGGGTTGGCTATGTCTTCATCCTTAATGGGTGGGCTATGTCTTCCTCTTAATGAGGTTGGCTATGTTTCATCCTTAATGGGGTTGGCTATGTCTTCCTCCTTAATGGGTTGGCTATGTACTCCTCCTTTGTCAGGATTTCTCTCTCCATGATTAACCGCTCCTTTGGGGCATTTAACCGTACAACCTCCAGGTCTCATTTTCCTCGCTGGAAATACCCACAACTATAGCTGCCATTTTAGTTCTAATGATTAAACTCATTTGTTATAACATTGTAATATATCAACAAAACTATTCAGCATTATACATTAAGAATACTTCTTAAGAATTGATGGGTGGTTGATCCTCAAATAGATCTTTTCTGGATTCAGTGTTCTCCAGCTGGGCCGAATACCCAAACAAAGGAGATGTCAAAACACAACCAAACAAAATATGGATATATCATTCCGGACCTTACAGGCCGTCGGCCGATAAATCCAAAAACAATCAAAAAAACAAGCAAGCAAGCCGTCTGGTGAGTATCAATTTACCAATTTACCAATTTACCACATGTATTTATCTGGGAACAGCTATGACCCCAAATCTTAGCATAAATGAGCATAAAGGCTAACAATGTAGGTGTCCTTCATCCTGTTTCCATGTATTTGGCGATACAGTATCAACACAAAGCATTACAGCTAGTCTCCATAACATCACCCACTAGCAAAGGGAGCATACAGCTAGTCTCCATAACACAGTCTCCATAACACCAGTCTCCATAACACCAGTTTCCCTAACACCAGTCACCAGTCTCCCATAACACCAGTCTCCATAACCCACCATCCAGTCCATACACCAGTTCATAACACCAGTCTCCATAACACCAGTCCTCCAGCCTCATATCTCCAAGTCTCCATAACACCAGTCTCCGGTCTCCATATCTCCAGTCTCATACACCAGTCTCCATAACACCAGTCTCCATAAACACAGTCTCATACACAGTCACAGTCCCTAACACCAGTCTCCATTACACAGTCTCCAGTCTCCATAACTCAGTCTCCATAACACAGTCTCCGGTCTCCATAACCCAGTCTCCATAACACAGTCTCCATAACACCAGTCTCCATAACACCAGTCTCTATAACACCAGTCTCCTAACACCAGTCTCCATTACACCAGTCCTCCAGTCTCCATAACTCCAGTCTCCATAACACAGTCTCCCGTCTCCATAACTCCAAGTCTCCATAACACCAGTCTCCATAACAGTCTCCATAACACCAGTCTCTATAACACCAAGTCCCCTCAAACACCAGTCTCCAGTCTCCATAACATCAGTCTCCATAACACCAGTCTCCATAACACCAGTCTCCATAACACCAGTCTCCAGTCTCCCTAACACCAGTCATCCAGTCTCCATAACACCAGTCCTCCGTCTCCATAACTCCAGTCTCCTAACACCAGTCACCAGTCTCCATAACACCAGTCTCCGTCTCCATAACTCCAGTCTCCATAACACCAGTCTCCATAACACCAGTCTCCATACACCAGTCCATCCATAACACAGTCTCTATAACACCAGTCTCCATAACACCAGTCTCCGGTCTCCATAACTCCAGTCTCCATAACACCAGTCTCCATAACACCAGTCTCCATAACACCAGTCTCCTAACGTCCATCTCCAATAACACCAAGTCTCCATAACACCAGTCTCCAATAAACATCAGTCTCCATAACACCAGTCTCCATAAACCAGTCTCCAGTCTCCATAACACCAGTCCTCCATATCACCAAAGTCTCCAGTCTCCTAACACCAGTCACCAAGTCTCCATAACACCAGTCTCCTACACCAGTCTCCATAACACCAGTCTCCATAACACCAGTCACCAGTCTCCATAACACCAGTCTCCATCACCTCTCCTAACACCAGTCTCCATATCAACACCAGTCTCTCCTTAACACCATCTCCAGTCTCCATAACACAGTCTCCAGTCTCTATAACACCAGTCTCCAATAACACCAGTCTCCAGTTCCCATAACACAGTCTCCATAACACCAGTCCCTAACACCAGTCTCCATATCACCAGTCTCCACTCACACACCAGTCTCATAACACCAGTCTCCAGTCTCCATAACCACCAGTCCATTACACCAGTCTCCATAACACCAGTCCTCCATAACACCAGTCACCAGTCTCCATAACACCAGTCTCCCATTTCACCAGTCTCCATAACACCAGTCTCCAACACCAGTCTCCCTAAACACCAGTCTCCAGTCCCCTCCATAACACCATCTCCACCAGTCCTCCTAACACCAGTCACCAGTCTCCATACACCAGTCTCCGGTCTCCATACTCCAGTCTCCTAACACCAGTCTCCATAACACCAGTCTCCATAACACAGTCTCTATAACACCAGTCTCCATAACACCAGTCCTTCCCAGTCTCCCATAACATCAGTCTCCATAACACCAGTCTCCATACACATCCCAGTCCCCTACACGATTCTCCCTATAACTCCAGTCCTCCATAAACACGTCCCAGTCTCCATTAACACCAGTCTCCATAACACCGTCTCCATAACACCCAGTCTCCATACACCAGTCTTCCATAACCAATCCAGTCCAGTATCACCAGTCTCCCACGTCTCCCTAACACCAGTCTCCATGAAACACCAGTCCTCCCAAGTCTCCATAACACCAGTTCCCTCCATAACACCAGTCTCCATTACACAGTCTCCATAAACATCCAACACCAGTCTCCATAACAAGACACCAGTCTCCATAACACCAGTCACCAGTCTCCATACCGCTACCAAACGTCCATTTCACCAGTCTCCATAAACCAGTCTCCATATCACCAGTCTCCCCTAAACACCAGTTCCAGTCTCCATAACACAAGTCTCCATAACACCAGTCCTCCATAACACCAGTCTCCATAAACCAGTCTCCATATCACCAAGTCTCCCTAACACCAGTCTCAGTCTCCATAACACCAAGTCTCCAAAACATCAAGTCTCTAAACACCAGTCTCCATAACACCAGTTCCAATAACACAGTCCACTCAAGTCCTCCCTAACACAGTCTTCCAGTCTCCCTAACACCAGTCCCCCCAAGTCTCCCCATACACCAGTCTCCATAACTACACTCTCCATAACACCAGTCTCCATAGACACCAGTCTCATAACACAGTCTCCAGTCTCCCAACACCAGTCTCCAGTCTCCATAAACACCATCTCCCAGTCTCCATATCACCAGTCTCCATAACACAGTCCTCCATACACCAGTCTCCATAACACCAGTCTCCAGTCTCCATAACACCAGTCTCCATAAACCAGTCTCCATAACAACCAGTTCCCATAAACCAGTCTCCCATAACCACCAGTCTCCATAACACCAGTCTCCCAGTCTCCATAACACCAGTCTCCATAACACCAGTCTCCCATAACACCAGTCTCCATCTCCCTTAACACCCCAAGTCTCCAGTCTCCATACAACACCAGTCTTCATAACACCAGTCTCCATAACGCCAGTCCCTCCATTAACACCAGTCTCCAGTCCTCCCTAACACCAGTCTCCAGTCTCCTATCAACCCGTCTCCATAACCAGTCCTCATAACACCAGTCTCCATAACACACCAGTTCTCCAAGTTCCATAACACCAGTCTCCATAACACCAGTCTCCATAACACGTCCTCCATAACAACCAGTCTCCATAACACCAGGTCTCCATAACACCAGTCTCCATAACACCAGTCTTCCATAACACCAGTCCCAGTCCCCTAACACCAGTCTCCAGTCTCCATAACACACCAGTCCCAGTCCAAATAACAACCAGTCTCCACAACACCAGTCTCCATAACACCAGTCTCCAGTCCCCATTAACACCAGTCTTTCCATAACAACCAGTCTCCATAAACACCAGTCTCCAATACACCAGTCCTCCAGTCCTCCCTAACACAGTCTCCATTAACCAGTCTCCTAACACCAGTCTCCAGTCTCCCTAACACCAGTACTCCAGTCTCTCTATAACACCAGTCTCCATAAACACCAGTCTCCATAACACCATTTGTCTCCATAAACACCAGTCTCCAGTCTCCCATAACAACCAGTTCATAACACGTCTCCATAACACCAGTCTCCATAACACCAGTCTCCATAACCACCAAGTATCTCCATAAACACCGAGTTCCTCCATAACCAGTCTCCAGTCTCCTAACACATCTCCATAACACCAGTCTCCTCAGTCTCCTAACACCAGTCTCCAGTCTCCATACACACCAGTTCTCCATAACAAGTCTCCATAACACCAGTCTCCAGTCTCCCTAAACACAGTCTCCAGTCTCCATAACACCAGCCTCCATACACCAGTCTCCTAACACCAGTCTCCATAAACCAGTCTCCAGCTCTATAACACCAGTCTCCATAACACCAAGTCTCCAGTCTCCCTAACACCATGTCCTCCAGTCTCCATAACACCAGTCTCCATAACACCAGTCCTCCAATACACCATCTCCATAACACCCAGTCTCCAGTCTCCTAACACCAGTCTCCATAACCCAGTCTCCATCTCCCTAACACCAGTCTCCAGTCTCCATAACACCAGTCTCCATAACACCAGTCTCCAGTCTCCCTACACCAGTCTCCAGTCTCCATAAACACCAGTCTCCATAACACCAGTCTCCATAACACCAGTCTCCATAACACCAGTCTCCAGTCTCCATCACCATAACACCAGTCTCCATAACACCAGTCTCCAGTCTCCCCTAACACCAGTTCCAGTCTCCCTAAACCAGTCTCCAGTCTCTAACACCAGTCTCCATAACACCAGTCTCCAGTCTCCATACCAGTCTCATAACACCTCTCCATAACACGTCCTCATAACACCAGTCTCCATAACACCGTCTCCCCTAACACCAGTCTCCATACACCAGTCTCCAGTCTCCCTAACACCAGTCTCCTCCATAAACACCAGTCTCCATAACACCAGTCTCCATAACACCAAGTCTCCATAAACACCAGTCTCCAGTCCTCATAACACAAGTCTCCATAACACCAGTCCTCCATAACACCAGTCTCCAGTTCTCCATAACACCAGGTCCTCCATAAACACAGTCTCCATAACACCAGTCTCCCTAACACCAGTCTCCCAGTCTCGCCATAACACCAGTCCTACACCAGTCTCCATAACACCAGTCCTCTCATAACACCAGTCTCCAGGGCTCCATAACACCAGTCATCCATAACACCAGTCTCCAGTCTCTTCTCCCTATACACCAGTCTCACAGTCTCCATAACACCAGTCTCCATAACACCGTCACAGTGCTTTCTGCTCTGTCTGAAGCTGAGTGATAGCACCTCTCCCTCGACAGTATATTAGGTACATCCCAGATAGCACCTCTCCCCTCAGACAGTCTATTAGAGTACATCCCCAGATAGCAACTGATTCCCTATATACCTTTGAGCCCTCTTCCTTCACTAGAATGTGACAGGAAAAGTAAAGTTTGCAAATCATTGGGCCCTTCCTAAAGTAGTGCACTATAAAGGAATAGGGCCCTGGTCTAAAAGTAGTGCACTATTAAAGGGAATAGGGCCCTGGTCTAAAGTATGCACTATAAAGGGAACAGGGCCCTGGTCTAAAGTAGTGCACCTATAAAGGGAACAGGGCCCTGGTCTAAAGTAGTGCACTATAAAGGGAATAGGGCCCTGGTCTAAAGTAGTGCACTATAAGGGAAAGGGCCCTGGTCTAAAGTAGTGCACTATAAAGGAACAGGCCCGTGGTCTAAAGTAGTGCACTATAAGGGAACAGGGCCCTGGTCCTAAGTAAAGTGCACTGATAAAGGGAACAGGGCCTGGTCTAAAGTAGTGCACTATTAAAGGGAACAGGGCCCTGGCTAAAGTAGTGCACTATAAAGGGAACAGGGCCTGGTCTAAAGTAGTGCACTATAAAGGGAACAGGGCCCTGGTCTAAAGTAGTGCACTAATAAGGGAACAGGGCCCTGGTCTAAAGTAGTGGCACTATAAAGGGAAACAGGGCCCTGGTCTAAAGTAGTGCACTATAAGGGAACAGGCCCTGGTCTAAATAGTGCACTCATAAAGGGAACAGGGCCCTCTGGTCAAAGTAGTGCACTATAAAGGGAACAGGGCCCTGGTCTAAAGTAGTGCACTATAAGGAACAGGGCCCTGGTCTAAAGTGTGCACTATAAAGGGAACAGGGCCCTGGGTCTAAAGTAGTGCACTATAACAGGGAACAGGGCCCTGGTCTAAAGTAGTGCACTATAAAAGGGAACAGGGCCCTGGTCTAAAGTAGTGCACTATAAGGGAACAGGGCCCTGGTCTAAAGTAGTGCACTATAAGGAACAGGGCTGGTCCTAAAGTAGTGCACTATAGATAGGGCCCTGGTCTAAAGTAGTGCACTATAAAGGGAACAGGGCCCTGGTCTAAAGTAGTGCACTATAAAGGGAACAGGCCTGGTCTAAAAGTAGTGCACTATAAAAGGGCCCTGGTCTAAAGTAGTGCACTATAAAGGGAAAGGGCCCTGGTCTAAAGTAGTGCACTATAAAGGGAACAAGGGCCCTGGTCTAAAGTAGTGCACTATAGAAGGGAACAGGGCCCTGGGTCTACGAAAAGTAGTGCACTATAAAGGGAACAGGGCCCTGGTCTAAAGTAGTGCACTATAAAGGGAACAGGGCCCTGGTCTAAAGTAGTGCACTATATAGGGTGCCATTTGGGACGTAGCTATATCTGCTCTCTCCCATACATGTTGGAACGGAGCAGAAAGGAGATGATTCATCTATAGCAGGGGGGGCAAATATCGGGATTTTGAAATTCAACGGAGGGACGCATTTTTTGGGGGGACCAATAGTTTGTTAAGATCAATTTGCGGGGCCCTCCCGAGTGGAGCAGTGGTCTAAGACACTGGTTCGCAGTGCTTGAGGCGTCACTACAGACCCGGTTTCAATCCCAGGCTGTGTCACAGCTGGCTGTGACTGGGAGACCCATGAAGCGGCGCACAATTGGCCCAGAGTCGTCCGGGTTCGGAGAGGGTTTGGATGGCCGATATGTCCTTGTCCCATCGCGCTCTAGCGACTCCTGTGGCAGGCCGGGCGCCTCTGACACGGTCGCCAGGTGTATGATGTTTCCTCCAACACAAGACGCCTCACAAGTCCTCAACTGGCAGCTTCATTAAACCGCAAAACACCAGTCTCAAGTCTCTGCTGATTTTCTGTTTTCCATTTATTGAAGTCTGATGTTCAGTCATTGCAAAAATGTCCCTCTGTTGAAGAGGCGACTCCAGGATGCTGGCCTTCTAGGCAGAGTTCCTCTGTCCAGTGTCCGTGTTCTTTTGCCAATCTTAATCTTCAATTTTCATTGGCCAGTCTGAGATATGGCTTTTTCTTTGCAACTCTGCCTAGAAGGCCAGCATCCCGGAGTCGCCTCTTCCCTGTTGACGTTGAGACTGGTGTTTTGTGGGTACTATTTATTGAAGATGACAGTTGAAGACTTGTTAGGCGTCGGTTTCTCAAACTAGACACTCTAATGTACTTTTCCTCTTGCTCAGTTGTGCACCGGGGCCTCCCACACCTCTTTCTATTCTGGCTGTGCTAACATAACTGCAAAAGGGTTCTCTAATGATCAATTAGCCTTTTAAAATGAAAAACTTGGATTAGCTAACACAACGTGCCATTGGAACACAGGATTGATGGTTGCTGATAATGGGCCTCTGTACACCTATGTAGATATTCCATTAAAAATCAGCCGTTTCCAGCTACAATAGTCATTTACAATATTAACAATGTCTACACTGTATTTCTGATCAACTTGATGTTATTTTAATAGACAAAAAATGTGCTTTTCTTTCAAAAACTTGGACATTTCTAAGTGACCCCAAACTTTTGAACGGTAGTGTATAGCATGTCTCTGCTCTCTCCCATACGTCAGGCGTGTTGGAACGGAGGAGAAAGGAGATGATTCACCCACACAACAATGTGATGTTAAATTACGTTTCAATCCCCCAGCTACTCTTCTTCTCCTCACTGATTACAACGGCTTGGATGATCTGCTGTGTGTGTGTGTTTTAATTAAAGTCCCAGGAGGACAACTGGGGTATAACGTGTAATTGATCCAAGGTACAATCCACTGGCGTTTCCCTGTCTATCGTCTCTGTGGTGTTCTCTTATCTTCCCCTGAGCTCGGCCACCACTCAGGGTATGTCCCAAATTACCAACACAACTCATTTATTCTCCAATTTAGTTCCTGGGAGGAGGTGGAACGGATGCTTCCATCTCTCTTTGTAGTTTGGGTAAGACATGACAAGACACCAACACCGCCCATCCATTCTGAGCAGCAGACACTAGGTATTTGTCCCAAATGGTCAAAGGTAGTACACTATATAGGGATTAGGGTGCCATGGACCCTGGTCAAAAGTAGTGCACTATATAGGGACGGTGATTAGGGTACCATGGACCCTGGTCAAAAGTAGTGCACTATATAGGGATTAGGGTACCATGGACCCTGGTCAAAAGTAGTGCACTAATATAGGGATTAGTACCATTAGGGATGGAGAGACCTCAGACTGACCTGGATCACACACTTCAATCAGACAGCCCTACTACACTCCTCCTGCTCTCTCTCTCTACCGCTCTCTCTCTGCCTCTCTCTCTCTCTCTACGCTCTCTCTCTGCCTCTCTCTCTCTCTCTAACCGCTCTCTCTCTGCCTCTCTCTCTCTCTCTACCGCTCTCTCTCTGCTTTCTCTCTCTCTCTACCGCTCTCTCTCTGCCTCTCTCTCTCTCTCTAACCACTCTCTCTCTGCCTCTCTCTCTCTCTCTACCACTCTCTCTCTGCCTCTCTCTTTCTCTCTACCGCTTCTCTCTACACCTCTACCTCTCGCTCTCTCCATCTTCTTACCTCTCGTTCTCACCTCTCTCTGTTACTCTGTCTCTTTTCTCTCATCCACCACACAGGACTAACAACCACACAGGACTACAACCACACAGGACTACAACCACACAGGACTACAACCACACAGCACTACAACCACACAGGACTACAACCACACATGACTACAACCACACAGGACTACAACCACACAGGACTACAACCAACACATGACTGCAACCACACAGGACTACAACACACATGATTACAACCACACAGGACTACAACCACACAGGACTACAACCACACAAGGTTATATACTATGTTCAAAGGCATTGTGTTGTCATGGCCGTACGTGGGAGTTACGTCCACAAAAGGTCTGTGCAGAGCATTTAGCATTAGGATTTAGCTTTTAAGAAAAGTATGATGTTCACATGGATGTTATTGTTAAATGATGCCACTACTTTAGACCTATCTGTGAGACTGTATCTGGCTGGATTAACAGATGGAAGGCTCCTCTTTTGTGTACCGTTTTTGTGTACCTGTTTTGTGTACCGGTTTTGTGTACCTTACCAAAAACAATGAAAACATTTGATCACAAATAAATTCCATTATTATATGAAGTGGATATTTTGACCTAGAGATCAGGCCGTCTCTATGAATATCAATGTACGAAGACGCATAGAAGTCAGTTGTGCAGTTCAGTTTCAAACTGCTTTTCAAGTAATGAGCAACTAATAGCTTACACGTTGAGCACAGACAGAGAGAAAGAGGAGGGAGAGAGAGAGAGAGAGAGAGATAATATATATATATATAACCAGGAACAAGGAGAGAGAGAGAGAGAAAGAGACCCACAAATTAAGAGAAAAAAAAAAAAAAAAACATTACTTGACACATTGAATAAAGAATTAAAACAAAAAAAAAACGGAGCAAACTAGAATGCTATTTGGCCCTAAACAGAGATTACACAGTGGCAGAATACCTGACCACTGTGACTGACCCAAACTTAAGGAAAGCTTTGACTACGTACAGACTTAATGAGCATAGCCTTGCTATTGAGAAAGGCCGCCGTAGGCAGACCTGGCTCTCAAGGAAGAACAGGCTATGTGACACTGCCCAAAAATGAGGTGGAAACTGAGCTGCACTTCCTAACCTCCTGCCAAATGTATCACCAATTAGAGACACATATTTCACTCAGATTACACAGATCCACAAATAAGTTGAAGAACAAAATCCAATTTTTGATAAACTCCCATATCTACTGGTGAAATACCACAGTGTGCATCACAGCAGCAAGATTTTGTGACCTGTTGCCAAAAGAAAGGGCAACCAGTGAAGAACAAACACCATTGTAAATACAACCCATATTTATGCTTATTTATTTTCCCTTTTGTACTTTAACCATTTGTACATATTACAACACTGTAATGCTTATTTCACTTTTGTTTATTACTACTTCACTTGCTTTGACAATGTTAACATATGTTTCCCATGTCAATAAAGCCCTTAAATTGAAATTGCAATTTAATTCAAAGAGAGAGAGAGTGAGAAAGATTGAAAATTGAAATTGAGATTGAATTGGAGAGAGAGAACAGAGAGACAGAGAGTTGGAGAGAGAAGAGAGAGAGAGAGAGAGAGAGAGAGAGAGAGAGAGAGAGAAGAGAGAGAGGAGAGAGGAGAAAAGTGGGCTGTTGAATGCTATTTCCTCCTCCCCCATCCCTCATCTCCTCTTCTTCTTCCCCTCTTCCCCCCCTTATCCCTCCTCCTCCTTCCCTCACTTCTTGTCTTCC
>NW_019944660.1:66489-85341 GCF_002910315.2 Salvelinus sp. IW2-2015
TGAAATATTCAAACATTTTGGAAATGTATATATAGACTTATTACAAAAGAGCTGTTTTTAATTTGCGAGCAATGTTTTGTTTTGCACCTCGCCACCCATGTGGCCTTAAATCGATCAATCACCAAATAATTGATCATCTCGAGATCCAATCAGGGGGCTCGCATCACTGTGCCGTGCTTCCATTGGACACCCTGGCGGACTCCGTGAGCCGCAGCGACTCGGAACGGCCCATTCGGCGTGGCGAGGGGGAATGGGTGACGGAGGGCACATCGGAGAACTGTAAACACCTGTAGCACTCTGACAGCAACATGGAGCTGACATGATAGAGAGACTCTAATCTAGTGAGGTTTTCAGCTTCAGTTTTAAAGACCAATTATACAGCACCATCCAAATGCTTTAGTTAACAGATTGTGTTATAAAAAATATTTTTTTTTTACCAAAATACAAAAATGTTGTCAATGGCCTACAGTTTTGGGCACATAACTTCATCAAACCTAACGATATATATATCTAATCAGCAATTCAACAATTTCTCCCAAATCAAATAGGCTACTGTAAGACAATGTAAAGTCTAATGTCAAAGTTGTATATGAAATCATGAATCTCTGTTTTGCAGAAGCAATTTATGGGACTCCCTAAAAACATGCCACTTCGATACAAGTGACTTTTCATAGCAGGTTAGGAGAGCATTTTCGTTAACCCTTACACTAACCATTTTCCTAACCTTTACCTAAGTCTCCTAAACTGCTATGTTAATCTTCCTAACCTACGCATAAATTCTCCTAACCTGCTACGAAAAGTCGTAGCTGTATCGAAATGACATGTTTTTCGGGAGTCAGTTATAGTCCAAATAGATCAAGACATAGATCCACAATAACAGAGATGAGTAGACTGGGCTGACATTAATATGACTGATAAGAGCAGAGACGTGTTCAAGGTGCAAACTGCTGAAATAGTCAAGAAGGAAAGGCTGGGGTGTTGCTACCAAGAGCACCGTAGAAGGACATTACCATGGGATTTAAGATTAACTCCGTTCAAAAACATGGATTTGTCACGGATATAAATATAAATTATAGCATACTGAAAGCATTTCCTACTGGGCACAGACGTCATTCAACGTCTATTCCACGTTGTGCAACATAATTTTATTGAAATGAGGTGGAAACAACATTGATCCAACCAGGTGTTCCCATTGGGTTCTCTCTACTAGTAGCCTACTAGTTTACAGATTATTCAAATCTGGAATGGCATCAAAGTCCTGAGACGATAATCTTAATCTTGGGATTAATTGGGAAAATCCACATTTGAATAGAAGAAGAAAAAACACAGTCAAACAAACACGACAGTAAAGTCGACTACACTACGAGAGTCAGTGAAGTCCACGCCGAGACTAAAGCTATGCAGGTTTTGGCAAAGCAACACCACCAGGATATTTCCCTATAGCCTAGAACAAAACAGAAGGGCTCGGAATACACACTGACTGCTCAACTCGAGCTTTCGAAGGTCCTCCCACGACACCCCCTCCTCTCCGCGCGACTTGATGTAGCCCATTCGCATTGTGTATAACGCGACCTGTTTGGCCACCACTACTTCCGGTTTCGGCAGTCTGGTCCATATCCACTCCTCAGTCGCGTTTTCCCAACTTTCGCACCATTGTACACAAACAACGAGGAGTTGGCGGTGAGCACAGCATCGATCGAGGGCTGCTCCTTTAAGAAAGACTAAGCCTGAATTATCACCCCACCTCTCCTGATCTTCTTTACAGGGCTTTTGCGTTTTAAAAAATCAACCCAGGAGCCGGAGTGATCAAAAGAAAAACGAGTGAGCTGATTTTTTGTGTGCATTTGATATTCACATTAGGTGTGCTAACCCGTGGAAGCGCCGCGCGGATCATCATTCATTCCGGGCTACTTTGACAAGCCTCGGCGTTTGATTGACAGGCGGGGTGCAAAAAGCCATGAGACTTCGCTAGTTTGTTTTTGAGGGGTATTTTCATACAGTTTTTTGTAAAATAAGACTGGGTTTCTCTCCCTATGCCACTGCCTGGGGATAGCTCAGCCCTATTCACGGTTGCTTTGGACTGAACTTGAGCTGAAGAGGGCTGGCTTGAATTCATCGTTGCCTTTCTCTTGCAAGAAATACGGATTCTTGAAAGATCTCGCATTTGGAATTTGCGTTTTTATTTGTTCTTCACCCTGCCTCTTAGGGGATATATCCGAAGCGAAAGGAGAGAAGAAGAGAGGGACTAGAGGAGGGATATGGCGCAGCGGGTACGTAGCAAGACTATCCCGAAAAGTTTCACTGTAACTTACTGTGTGAAAACGCAAAGCCGTGAACACGGTAACGTGGCCAATGACAGACGCTCGCGGCGAAACTTTACTTTCTTCTTCAAGACCCCGCTGGACGGATACCATGTTCTGCAGTTTTGCATTTGGCACAATATTACGCCACGACACATATATGCTGCTTCGCGAACGCCCCGACTAGGGACATTAGAAGTGTCACTATCTGCGTGTTCCAGATAGTCTTGACAGGCCAGTTACTGGAAGAGAACAAGGAGCAATGGGACAAAACAACAGAACCTTTATACTTCCAAAGTCGAATTTAAATGACTTAGTCATTTTTTGTAATTAATAATATCATGTAAATGCTTTGAGGTTTGAATCTCTGAGTGTTTTTGAGATTATAATTCAGTATCATCTAGAGTTGCATCCTCAATTGTAGTTTATTACAAACTAGGCCTAATGACGTTTAATGAGTAATTTGGGTAAAAAACATTTTTGCATATGCTAATAAAGCACATTGTCATGATGTGATGACATATGATTTGATACGTAACCTAAAACCCCCGGAACACTCGACTAGATGGCAGAATTTTTTAAATGAAAAGTAACAATTGTAAAATAGAGATCACACTTATCACTCAAAGACCTTTTGCTTGTTGAGAACGCACGCGGTCCTTTCTGCACCTCTCCACGTGTCAGGCTCTAAATGGTAGTCTTTATAATACCGTGCCACGTTCAGAGTCCACAATACATCATTAAAATCACTCATTAATTCGTTAAAGAAACAGGCCCAACATAAATGTTGTTTTAACTTTTAGTCAACGTGTTGTATGTCTATGTGGAAAGGCATATTCAGGCACACGTAGTATGGCGTATGGGGATGGGAAATATGTAGACAACTTATAACTACAAATTACCTTGGTTTAAATGTTCATAAAAATATATTTCTATACTAGACATCTTCATCATCATCATTATGACAAACAGACACATCAATTTAACTGCGTTTGTTAAATATATTAATGATGGTGTATTAGGCGTGTAATAACAGAGTAACCAATGTTACACAATTCTAATGATGCTCTAAAAATTAGCAAACCCACCCCCCCCCCCCAACCTCCCCCCCCCCCCCCCCCCCCCCCACCAAAAACACTGCAATTAAAGAGACTGGATGTCGTGAAAGCCTACTATCAAATCATTCAAAATACACAAAGACGAAACATGCATGCTTGTCATCCGTTTTARCCCGCTCATATATATATATTTCAGTTTTTGCTATTTAGTAGCCTAGCTTTGAAATTAAAGATCAGATTTGAATAATGTTTTAACGAGATTATCCCTATTTTGTTACTATTTCTTATATGGTGGTGTAAATATTTAAAATACACCTAGCTACAGTTGAACTTTATAAACAAGGTCACTAAGGCCAACCTCGATAGACTTAACTTTTTATTTATTCATTCATTGTTAGATTACTATTTACCCATTATTTTATTGTCTGCAAAGTGCGTAAAACGATCACAGTCCTATAACTGGCCATTCAGTAGGAAACTGTGTTGTTATTGTGTATACAGTACGAAGACTTGCCCCACTACGGGATGGACGGGGTGGGTATTCCCACCACCATGTACGGCGACCCGCACGGTGCCCGCTCCATGCAGGCCGTCCACCTCAACCACGGTCCCCAGCTACACTCACACCAGTACCCGCACACAGCCCACAGCAACGCCATGCCGCCCAGCATGGGCTCGTCCGTCAACGACGCCCTGAAGAGAGATAAAGACCAGATATATGGGTAGGTGACTGTAGTTTACGGAGGTTCTATATGAGCAACTTTGTGTGGGATTTCATATGTTTTGGTTGATTTTCTTGTTGGGGTTGAACGTGTGTAGACTATTCGGCCGTGAAGAGCGGTTGGGAAAAGTAAAATAGACGTGGGATTGTTACCTGGGAATTATTGTTGTTTTGGAACTTTTTTTGTGCGAATAATTTATTGTCGAAAGTTGTGTTGACTTCTATAACTTGGCACAAAGTTGTATGCTTTATGTACTCAAAATATAYACTATGATATTTGCTTACACAGAATATTATGCACCCGTGACCCTTAGWKSKWWWMSMWCTATGTGCAGCAGCACATTTTAGGCTAWATGTTTTGGAAATTAAAATTCGAATTAGTTTATTGTAGTTTTACAAGGACCTGTAATTGATTACTACACATTAATATAACTAAATGGTGTGCAATGGTCATGTTATATGGCCAATTTCGAGGAGTTTTATGTAATAAAACAGACACCCAAAATTATGCACACCCTACATTAATTTAGATGAGTTAATTAAAATTCCAAAGCATGATGTATGTACGGTGACTGAACATGTCACAAATAATTTAACTATTTACTCAGTTCAATGGTAGGCTTACTTGAGAGCGCCATATTTTCTTAAATTCTAGACATTGGCCCTAACKTATTCAGAACGGTCATATCCGCGATTTACAAATGAGACTAAAATGGAACAAATTGCACATGTTAAACTTTTGATATTTTCAAAGACAAAGGCAGATCTAGCCTATAGGCCTAGGAGAAAATACAGTGCTGCACAAAAAAAATAATTTTTTATTCAAATCATTTGACACAATTATCTGTCAGTAAAAACTACATCGTTTGAATGTTTTTCTGCACCAATAGGCTATAAACGCCATACATAAAACAGCATACACATATTACCAATTCCCAGATGCTATGCCTAGATGTTGAGACTAGCTTATAGAACCAGTGTTTTGACCCCGGCCTTGTTCTCTGCGGTGACATTTGCTGTTGTGTTTGATTCCACGCAGGCACCCCCTGTTCCCCCTGCTTGCACTGATTTTTGAGAAATGTGAATTGGCGACTTGCACGCCCAGAGAGCCTGGAGTCGCGGGAGGAGACGTTTGTTCATCGGAATCTTTCAATGAAGACATAGCTGTGTTTGCAAAACAGGTCGGTGAAGAAAAAGCCGTTACGCGTTATTAACACAGGCTACATTATGCATACGATTATAMATGTGTGTGGCTGAACARAAGCCCYTGTTTTTAAGTTTGGTATTTTGTTAGTGTAATTAAATGTTATTGTAAAGTTTAACATTGGAAATGTTTTGAAGCGTGTATTGTTTAGAAGTAGACTATAGTATTTGTTATGCCATTAATTGTAGTTCATGTTTAACACATTGTTCAATATTGGGGAAATTGATTTTAATATTAAATACATTATTATTTTCTCACGGATGTTGCCCACAAGCGTTGAAGTGTTCATGATTTTGTGGTTTTAGATTCGGGCAAGAAAGCCGTTATTTTCATCGAATCCAGAACTGGATAACCTGGTAAGACAAACATTGATTTGATTATACTCGAAGTGGGCTAAGGACTTGAGTAAACGTGGATGTATCCAACATATCAGGGCTTGCCTTCATATTATGTCACGGTTTCTGAGCGCCAGCGCTGTTAGTTCAAAAAGTTTATCCAACGACTGGAGGTTGTTGTTCTAACCGGATTGTTTGATTTCATGATATCCCTCCCTCGGTTGTCACGGCAGATAACCATCTTTTGAGGGCCGCATTAGAAGCTGTCAAATAGATTTGGACTACATTTCCCTCGATGGAAAGTTATTATGTTAATAGTTTTCACTTGTGATGTAGGCTATCTAATGCTTATGTCTGGGATAGCTTCTATTATGACTGATTGATTAGCCAATGTTGTAATGCCGTACCTTATAATGTTGAATATCAGCGCAACATAAAATCAAATTCAAAATCCAATTTAACATGAATAATTTTCTCCATTGTAGTTTTCTTATTCCTATCCAGAAACATATGCCTATTTCATATTAGGACATTTTACAAGCTAATCTTTTTCTTTAATTGTTATTTAAATTTTTCAGATGATTCAAGCCATTCAAGTTTTACGGTTTCATCTTCTGGAGTTGGAAAAGGTAATATCCCAGTTCCGTGTCGCTGCCTGGCCTTGTCACACTTCATAGCTATGGGCGACATTTGCATAAATGTATTTTTCTAGTCGGCTATAATTAGTGTCGAAATCAATCATGGGGCCTATTTCTCTTCCGCGTTGTAGCCTAATCACAACGCAAGCTGCTACAACTGCATGGAGCWGATATCTCTGCGCCCAAATCTCTCTGAGAGCTTATAGTTTATTTTGGTGTAAATTACATACAATGTGAATTAATTATATAACTTAAAGTAYGTTATACGCGCTTTAGGTATTGGAGAATGCTAAAGGCCGAGAAAAGTAGCCCGCTGTAGCATAGATTGGCGTGACATTAGTGAGGTAATTTTTTATATGGTATATTGATATATGTTTTACCAATGGTAGCCCACTGTCCACACATTTGATCWGTTGAMATGATTGTTAATTAACTTTCAGTAGGCCGAGTGTTGGGCTATTTTAATAAAATTCAAAACATTATATAACAGAAGGGTCGTTGCAGGCTGTAGSAGCATTGTGTAGCGATGTGTAGCGATGCATTTAGCCCATACAGCATGCACCATCCTCGGCATGACCAGGCGACATGCACCGGGTTGGGTCGGTAGTGATAATGGAATAACTGGAGGAAATTAAGCAGTTTACCTTAAATGTCAATCAGTCGGGTCACCCCGCCACCTCCCTAATGGACACAACCTGGGGCACGGATACATTTAACACGGGTGTTGACTAGGTTGTAGCCCGCCAGTCTTCTTGTCATTGTCAATTTTCGTTGAAGTCTCAATTTTGCTCTGTAATAAAAGTTACTTCATATTTCTGGATTCGGCTGGTCACGTGGGAGCGCACTGCAACACCACCTGTACGCCTCAACCCATTTGGACCAGGTTCTCCAAGTGGCTTGTAGCTTTGTAGTTGCATGCACGTGTCAGATATATTTCATGTGTCAGATATACAGTACCTCATGTCCTTTTTTTGTTTGTTGTCTTTACCTATTCTCTGTTRTGTTTTTCTGTAGGTACACGAACTATGTGACAATTTCTGTCACAGGTACATCAGCTGTCTGAAAGGAAAGATGCCCATCGACTTGGTGATCGACGACAGAGAGGGCGGATCAAAATCGGACAATGAGGAAATAACAAGATCATCCGGGCCTCTTGATCAGGTAATGTCACATCTCTCTCTCTCCTCTCTCTCTCTCTCCTTCTCTCTCTCTCTCCTTCTCGTGTTTCTCTCTTCTCTCCTCTCTCTCGTCTCTCTCTTCTCTGTCTCTGTCTCTCTCTCTCTCTCCTCTCCTCCTCTCTCTCTCTCTTCCTCTCTCCCTTCTGCCGGAATATTCAGTGTGGTGTTTCTGGGTCACTGTCTCCGCGAGGCGCTGTTATTTGCCATATTGATTAAGACCGTTTTTAGATTCCATCGGAATGAACATTCTCTTGTATAATATATCCATCATTGGCCCATTAAGGTTTGATCCGGGAACCGACCGGGGGAGATTAGCCGAGAAAGCATCGCTACAACTTGACCTGCTTCTTGTCCATTTTAATTTAGCCATCTTTCCCTTTTCTTATTTTCCTCCTCTCTACCACCTCTGTCTTTCTAATTTTTAATCAAATCGAAACGTCATCAGTACATTTATATTACCACGCAGCTACTGTGGAGAGGCCAAACACGTTGTTTGATATCTCACCAGGGATTTGAGACTGTGGGATTTAGTTGCCTGGATTTCCCGTTGTAGTTACGGTTATTAGGTGTCTTGTCAGTATTTTTCCTCAGACATGAGCGCACATTGCTTCGGCTTATAGCCCTATTCGTGACCACTTTGTGCTTTAAAGCGCGTAAGACCGAGAGAGATTCGCATGGCACTTGCTGAAATTACGGTTTGAGTTTGAAAGCTACAAGGCAGAGGCTAGATAGGAAGCATAGGCGATTAGGGCAGGCAGTAGGCTAGATTAGGGCAAGGCAGTAGGCTAGATTGGGAAGGCAGTAGGCTGATTAGGGCAAGGCAGTAGGCTAGATTAGGCAAGCAGTTGCTAGATTGGGGAATGTTTCCTTTGTGAGTCGCGGGCAGCAAGTAGCGATATCGCACACACCTTCATTATGTGCTCCACTGGCTGCCGCTCTCGAGGGACATTGTAGTGCGCGCGCAGGCATGACCTAATGTCCGTATTGCCGTTAAATAATGATAACAGTAATAATGATTAGAATTATGGCAAATCTATAGCCCTATCTTTTATGCGGTGGATTTTAGGCCATTAATTAAGCAACGCTTCATTTTGTAGCCTGAATAGAGACACAGCTTTTCTTATTTCGGACAAAATAGCCTATATCTCTGTCTTAGGGGTTTTAGAGAAGAATGAATGAAGGCCTCTAGAGAGATAGGTATGGATACCGATGAAGGGGGGAAAAAAACAAGTGGCAATAAAGAGATTAGCGGGCTAGGCAGATATAAAAAGTTAATGAAGCGATTAGGCTAAATAATTTAAATCCGTGGACTCCATATGGTTGAGTGGCCGGCTAGAGCTGGCGGTCTGTTGTAGTGCTCCGGAAGAGGTGGTAGCGAGCAGCCTCCATAGTTCTGTGGTGAAGGGCGTAGTTAGCAGGCAGTATAGCCTAGGCATCGTCATTCATGAGGAGCTGGGACCAAAATGGGAGCGACCCCCTGCCTGCCTCAAGCTTCCTCTCTCTCGCGTCTCTCTCTTTCTCCGTCCACCAGCCCCATATTAATGATTACTGCTAATGAGGCAGATCGCCCGCCAGATAACACTTCATTTAATTCAAAAGCAGAATTAAATAACATGATGCCAATTGTTCACTTAAGTGTTTCTTTGAACGCGTATTCTTTGGGACGTTGTCAAAGACGTTGCGCCTAGATAGTCTGAGATATGAGTGAAACTGTGGAAGATAAAGCGGTATAGAGATATAGGCTTCGTGAACACCCTAGGGTTTGTAGTATATGAAGCACAGCGCGTTGTGCTCGCGGGCAGTTGATATTGGTTCTTTAATTGACTTTAAGATGAAGACATGCCCTATTTTAATCGCTAATGATGGCTTACTTATAGCCTAAATATTGAGGCTAATATCATATAGGCATATAGGTTGACAGTGTCTCCGCTGTGAAGCGCATTAATAGGCCTCTATGTAAAACTGTTTGACAGATCTGGAATATGTCCGTATTCATTAAATTCCTGTTCATGTGATATTTCAGAGCAAGAGTTATGATACAATACAAAGTAGTGCAGCAATCCACTACAGCCTAGCATTTGAGGCATATCTGCTTAATGATCCATACACTCACAAATTAACTTATCCAGAGAACGCTGAGGGGTCTTTGGCTCAAAGATAAGACCATTTTCAATTAAATGAAACTGCACTTGTTTTATCGCGATACTTTCCAGCTGAGCTGAATATAGGCTATGTATTTTAGTATTTTGTATTCTTGTAGACGTTTTATGCTTTTGCGTTTGTTAGGCGGCTGTGACATCCTTAACGGATTAGCGCGGTTGTGAGAATTATCTCTGTCCATATGTATTGTTAATATATGCCCTGGGCATAACGGTTGAATTGGACTGGAAAAAATATAGAGAATTTGTTAACAAGAAGGAAACGGAAGCTCATTATGCACAAACCAATTTATTTCCAGCGAGGGGACTGTAGCAGAAAAGGGCAAAAAAATAGTACTTTGAATTTATTAAACTCCAGGGGTTGCGCCGAAGTTACTAGCAGCTTGTGCACCCAAGCATTGAACCAATAATGTTCCGTTCCGACTCCTCCATCTTTTTTCCCTCCCCTGTTATTTTGTGCTTGTCTCCTGCTTTGCGCAGGAAAGTAGCGCATGCAGAGGAAGGACTCAGGCGCCTCTTGTCAAAAAAAGGATCGGAGAAGAGCATTTCAGGAAGGATGAAACAGTCGTAGAGAGAGAGGAAGAGAGTCTGGCTTGTGAAGGCTTGTGAATGTGACACAGCCAGTGTGCGTGTGCCGTGTTCGTGGCGTGCTGTGAGAGAGCCCAGCCTGGCTCAGATCTCCCCTTAAAAACCCTTTTCTCCTTCGCTAGAAAACTTAGTTTTACCACATTTATTTTAAGCATATCTTAACCCTTATTTACTTACATTTGACCCCGCCCCTCCTGCTCATTTTGAAACCCCCGCCCCTCCCTGCTCAATTTGACCTCACTTGAAGGGTAGTCATACATTACATGGATAGTTTCGCTTTAGTCTTTCGCTTGTCTGTTACGTTGTGGTGTTCATGTGAACATTACACATTTCAAAACAACTAAAGAAGTGATACACTTCTTATCTTATTGTCTCTAGTCTCCTCATGGGAACAGGTGATGCTAGGAATACATTGTGCTTTCATGTTCCTAAGCGTCATCAACTAAGATTCCACAGCAAACTAATTCCACACAACTAAGATTCCACACAAACTAAGATTCCGCACACAGACTAAGATTCTCACACAACTAAGATCCACACACTAGATTCCACGCGTCAACAAGATTCCACGACGAAACTAAGATTCCACGCGACAAACTAAGATTTCCACACGACAACATTCAAGGATCCACGCGACAACTAAGATTTACCAGCCGTACAAAACTAAGATTCAGCAGAACAATAAATTCCACGCGACGAACTAAAGATTCCACGACGACAACTTAAAGATTCGCACGCGAACAGAACTAAGATTCCACGCGACAATCTTCCAAGATTCCACCACGACAACTAGATTCACAACAGACACTAGAATACAGATTCACACTAATTCGACGAACATAAGATTCACAGAGACAACTAAGATTCCAACAGCGACAACTAAGATTCCACACGGACAATCTAAGCATTCCAAGACTGACAACTAAGATTCCAAACGACAACTAAAGATTCCGACCGAACTAAGCTACAAAACTAAGATTCCCAACGACAAGCTAGATTCCCACACGACCAAAATAGATTCCACAGCGAGACAAACGTGTAACAAGATTTCCCACGACGGACTAAGCTGAAAAGATTCCACGCAGAACAACTAAAGATTTCCACGCGACAACTAAGATTCCACGCGACAACTTAAGATTCCCAACGACAACTAAGATTTACAACAAGACATCGACAACTAAGAGTACATCAAACGCTAACTAAGATTGCCAAGACAAGATCAAACGATAAGATTCCACGCGAACTAAGATAAAGACATAAATTCCACACGACAACTAAGATTCACACGACCTCAACGACAACTAAGATTCACACAGATACGAAACTAGATCACGAAATAAGATTACACGTCGACAACTAAGATTCCACGCGGACAACTAGATTTCCACGCGACAACTAATGATTCCACGCCGACAACTAAGATTAACACGCGACAACTAAGATTCCACGCGACAACTAAGATTTCACAGGCGACAACTAGATTCCAAACGACAACTAAGATTCCAAAGCGACAACTAAGATTCACGACACAGATTCCACACACGAATAAGATTCCACACGACAACTAAGATTCCCACAGGACAACTAAGATTTCTACACGACAACATAGCCTTCCACCACGACAACTAAGATTCTCAAGACGACACTAAGATTCCAACGACAACTTAAGATTCTACGCGACAACTAAGATTCCAACGCGACAGCTAAGATTCCAACACGCGACAACTAAAGATTCTAGCCGACACCGACCACAAACTAAGATTCCACACGACAACTAAGATCCACACGACAAATAAGATTCCACACGACAACTGATTCCAAACGACAGTATCCCACACTAAAGTTGCCACGGAACTAAGATTCACCGACACTAGTAAACGACAACTAAGATTCACGCGCATTCAAACGACAACTAGATCCACACGCAAAATTAACACACAGACACTGACAACTAAAGATTCCACCACGACAACTAAACCACCATAAAACTAGTAATAGGAAGACTGTCCATATTCTGTTGTTTTTAAAAGTCCTTCTTCATACATGCAGACGTGGCCCATGTTACAACCCCACCCATGCTTTAATCTTTTCTCTTTGTTGGGTTAGACATGGTGCTTGTTGCCTTGGCCGATTGCATACTATTTTTGCCTTGCCACACATGGCTTCTCCCATCCTCCTGAGTGAGCAAAGAGATGGGAGGTAGTTCCAGCCACCGCGGTCGCAGTAGCAGCTAGCGTTCCGTTTGCACAGTTGTCTTTAATTGCAGAGGGAAGCAGCGAGGAGGGTGCGAACAATTTGCTATGAACTTTGTGACTAGTCAGAGACGCAAAACTGCTGCACCCTATTCCTATTTAGTGACACTACTTTTGTCCAGGCGTCCAAAGAGGCTCTGTTCAAAAGTAGTGCACTATGTAGGGATGGGCCTGGTCAGATACTATGGAGCTGTAAAGTAGTGCACTATGTAGGGGATGGGTCCTGGTCAAAAACAGTAGTTGGCACTTATGTAGGGGAAATACAGGGATTCATTGTGCCTGCATCCTGAAGTGGGTCATTGTGCCCTCCATCGCTGAAGTTGGGAGTCATTTGCCCTCCATCCTGAAGTTGGGATTCATTGTGCCCTGCATCCTGAACGTGGGGTTCATTTGGCCCTCCATCCTGAAGTTGGGGTTCATTGTGCGCCTCCATCCTGAAGTGGCGTTGCTTGTGCCTCCATCCTGAATTGGGATTCATTCTGCCTCCATCCTGAAGATGGGCTGTTCATGTGCCCTCCATCCTGAAGTGGGGTTCATTGTGCCCTACCATCCTGGAAGTGGGGTTCATTGGTGCCGTCCATCCTGAAAAAGTGGGGGGATTCATTGTGCCTCCAGTCCTGAGAGTGGGGTTCATTGTGCCCTACCATCCTGAAGTGGGATTCATTGTGCCCTCCATCCTGAAGGGGGTTCATTGTGGCCCTCCTCCTGAAGTGGGATTCATTTGTGCCCTCCATCCTGAAGTGGGGTTCATATGTGCCCTACCATCCTGAAGTGGGATTCAAATTGTGCCCCTCCATTCCTTGAAGTGGCGGTTCTTGGGCCCTGCATCCTGAAGTGGGGTTTCATTGTGCCCTCCATCTGAAGTGGGATTCATTGTTGCCCTCCATCCTGAAATGGGGTTCATTGTGCCCTCCATCCTCGAAGTGGTGTTCATTGTGCCCTCCATCCTGAAGTGAGGGTTCTTGTGCGCCTCCATCCTGAAGTGGGATTCATTGGGCCCTCCATCCTGTGAAGTGGGATTACTTGTTGCCCTCCATCCTGAAGTGGGGATCATTGTTTGCCCTCCATCCTGACCAGTGGGGTTCATTGTGCCCTCCATCCTGAAGTGGGATTCATTGTGCCCCTCCCATCCTGTAAGGTTTGGTGTTCATTGGGCCCTCCATCCTGAATTGGTGTCATTCGTCCCTCCATCCTGAAGTGGGGAATTCATTGTGCCCTCCATCCTGAAGTGGGATTCATTGCTGCCCTCCATCCTGAAGTGGGATTCATTGTGCGCCTTCCATCCTTGAAGTGGGATTCATTGATGCCCTCCATCCTGAAGTGGATCTCATTGGTTGCCCTGCATCCTGAAAGTGGGATTCATTGTGGCCCCCATCCTGAAGTGGGATTTCATGTGCCCTGCATCCGTGATAGTGGGATTCATTCTGCCCTCCCATCCTGAAGTGGGATGTCATTCTTCCCTCCATCCTGAAAAGTGGGGATTCATTTGACCCTGCATCCTGAAGTGGATTCATTGTGCCCTGCATCCTGAATGGGGTTCCATTGTGCCCTCCATCCTGAAGTGGATTCATTGTTGCCTCCAAATCCTGAAAGGTGGATTCATTGTGCCCTGATCCTGAAAGTGGGGTTCATCTGTGCCCTCCATCCTGAAGTGGGGTTCATTTGCCTTGCATCCTTGAAGTGGGTTCATTGTGGCCCTCCATTCCTTTTGAAGTGGATTTCATTGAAATGACCTTGTTGATACAGGGAGGAAGCAGTAATGCAGTATAAAGACTTGTCCGCCTGTGGAAGCATGAGATCGTGTTTGAGGCTTCTCTCCATGGGGCAAGCGGGGGGGGGTCCGTGTTTGGCTTAGAGAGGCTACCCGGCCACAGTAATACACAGCCATTTCATTGGCTATCATAGTTATCTTCTCTGGCTCTACACCACAGGGCCTTGTTTTCCAGGTTGTCTTCCAACCCAGCTGTGTTTGTGTGTGTCTTTGTGTGTTGTGTTGTGTCTGTTTGTGTGTGTGTTTTTTTGTATGTGTGTGTGTGTCTTTTGGTGTTGTGTGTGTGTGAGAGACCTAGCAGTGTTGTTTAAGGTTACTCCGTGGTTATCTGGTGGACCCATGTATGTGACCCCTGGGGCAGTGCTGTGACGCAATGGGAAAGCTGACAGTGACCACTGGGTCACACACACACACACCACACACACACACCAACACACACACACACCACAACACCCACCAACAACACACAACACACACCACACACACAACTACACACCACACACGCACCCCGCTCTGAGGGGCGCTAGTTAGTTCTGTTAATCACCATGTTGCTCACTATACTTAATCTATATCTGCTGCTGTCCGTCAGTATGGAGTCAAAAACACACAAAGGCCCACACTCTCCATCTGTCTCTCATCTCTCTGTCCCCCTCTCTGTCTCCCTCTCTCTTCTTCTCTGTCCCCCCCTTCCTGTCCCTCTCTCTCTCTCTCTCTCGTCCCCCCTTCTCTGTCTCTCTCTCTCTCTCTCTCTCTCTCTCTCTCTCTTCTCTCTTCTCTCTCTCTCTCTCTCTCTCTCTCTCTCTCTCTCTCTCTCTCTCTCCTCTCTCTCTCTCTCTCTCGCCTCTCTCTCTCTCTCTCTCTCTGCTCCCCTTCTCTGTCTCTCTCCTCTCTCTTTCTCTGCCCCCCCTTCTTGTCTCTCTCTCCTCTGCCCCCCCGTATCTCTGTCTATCTCCCTCTGTAAGCGGACAATTCTCCCCTGTTCTTCAAAAACAACTGTTCATTATTCCACTGATTGGTCAGTAATAGCAGGGCTTTGTAGTTGAAAGAGGGGCTTTGACCCTCTTCCTGCCCCCCCTATCCCCCCTATCCCCCCCCCCTGCCTAGTTCCGTTTCCATTAAAGTTTGAATGTGGGTGCGCTGTGGACGATTCAAACAAGTGATACAAAAAAGAGTTTGATCACGTGACCCTGTGTTGTGTTTCTTGTCCTCATTTATAGTGCCTGGAATATCAAAGTAGGGTGTGGATTCCATGAAGAGGCAGAGACAGAGGAATAGGCCCCAACTTCAAACAATATTCTCAATGAAATATAGAAAGGGACCTTTAAAAAGGGTAGTAAAAAATACACAATTTTACTGGCATGGGCTGTTAAAGACTCTCTATTAAGGAAGATTGTTTTTAGTGTGTTAATCGTTGCTGTCTTAAAAGTATTTAGTTGTAGTAAAATAGGCAACCATAATCTAGCGGTTTCTGGATAATCATTGTAAGTCTTCAGTTACTTCCTTTGAAGTTCTTTTTTTTTTTTCTCTGGCGGCTGTCCCTCTCTCTGAGCCTTGGTGGTTTGTTGAGCTAAACCCAACAATAACCTGGTTTAACACATGTGTACTCAGTTAATGGAAAGTTCCTTTCCTCCTCAAACCCCCCCCCCCCCCTCCCCCCATTGGTCTCTCACAATAGGGTCTGTGACTAAACTCAGGTCTCCAAGGCATTCCATAAGAGCATCTGACTGCGATTAAGAGCGTCCAGGTCATTAGGCGACACACGGAAACACACGGAGGATTATCACCACTTGGTTCCAATAGAAACACTCATTTTTTGAATTTGTTCTGTTGCAAACAAATGTTTTCTAAAGATGTTTTTCGTTTGTGTTTACTAATGAACTCATTAAGCTAGGCTAAAGGACGGACACCAAACAAATCTATTCATACCTGTTAAACTATTCTGTGGCTTCTTCACTTCTTCGCTTGTAATGCCTACGCAGGATACACAAAGAACAGCGTCTTTGTTTTGGGACTGGAGGAGGCCCTGAGCTGGTGTTGTTTTTGTCGGGTTTTTCAGTCTTATGACTAGTAAACAAAAACCACTCTGTTGCCGATGCCACAAGATCCATTTACGCTTCCTTGATCCTTTTTCTGAAGCCGCCTGCCATCGAAAGCAATAGACGGGCTAAAAAATGTAAGCTGGTAATTAAGGTCAAACATGTTAATTAGGCCTATCCTTGAATATGGCTTAATATGGTTAGCTCACCATTTTTGAAAAGGCAACAGAATATACCTGTAGGCTATGCACAAAGATTATACTTGCTTGCTCAAGAGACCAAAACAGTTAGATTCCCTTCCACCACACGGCAAGCATGCACACACCCAAAGAGAAGGAGATGAGAGGAGAGGACGAGGGAAGGGAAGGAGAGGACAAGAGCAGCGGAGAGAGGGAAGGAAGAAGGGATGGAGAGGAGAGGTGAGGAGAGGGAAGGGAGAGGGAACAAGAGGGAGTGGAGGAGACGGGAAGGAGAGGGGAGAGTGGAGAAGAGAAGAGGAGAGTGACGGAGGAGAGGGAAGGGGAGAGGAGGGAGGAAGAGAAGAGAGAGGAGCGGAGGAGAGGGGAAGGAGAGAGGAAGAGGGGAAGATAGAGAGGAGGGAGAGGGCGGGGCAGGAGGAAGAAGAGAAGAGGAGAGGAGAGGGAAGATAGTGGAGAGAGCTGGGGAGAGGGAAGGAGAGGGAGGAGGGAGAAGAGAAGAGAGAGGAGAGGGGACAGATAGAGAGAGGAGTCGGTTGGTTAAGTCATGTATTACTTGACAGTTATCTACTGTCCTTTATCTCCCCCACGCGAGAAAGCAAAACAAAGCAACCCATTGACAAATGGGCACTCTTTAACTCTCTCTACCCTCTCTCTTTCTCTCCAACTCTTTCTTCTCTCCATCTCTCTCTTATCACTCTACGCCATCAACACTCAGTTCAGGTGGATCAGAGATTGCATTCATTCAGGTTGGGTGTGCTTTGGAATGCTGGGAGCCTCAACTAGCTGTCCTTCTCTGTGTGCACATTGCATTCCTTTTAGATGCAAAAACATGTTCCCTTTTTGAAAAAAAAATGCAGCATTTAGTATGTCTTGCCGAAGTACACTACTTTATACAGAGCCCTATGTAGTGCACTATTATATACCAGAGCCCTATTAGTGCACTACTTTATACAGAGCCCTATTGTAGTTACCCACTTACTCTATACCAGAGCCCTATGTAGTTGCCACTTACTTATACCAGAAGCCTATGTAGTGCACTCTTTTATCCAGAAGCCCTATGTACGTGCACTACTTTATACCAGAGGCCCTATGTAGTGCACTACTTTATACCAGAGCCCTATGTAGTACACTACTTATACCAGAAGCCCTATAGTAGTGCACTACTTTATACCAGAAGCCCGTATGTAGTGCCACACTTTATTACCGAAGCCCTATGTAGTACACTACTTTATACCACGAGCCCTATGTAGTACCACTATTTATACCACGCAGCCCTATGTAAGTACACTACTTTATACCAGAAGCCTATGTAGTGCACTACTTTTAACCAGGAGCCCTATGTAGTGCACTACTTTAGTAACCAGAGCCCTATGTAGTACACTACTTTATACCAGAGGCCCTTATGTTAGTGCACTACTTTATACCAGAGCCCTATGTAGTACACTTACTTTTACACCAAGCCCTATGTAGTACACTACTTTATACCAGAGCCCTATGTAGTGCCACTACTTTCATACCAGAGCCCTATGTAGTGCACTACTTGTATACCAGAGCCCTATGTAGTTACAACTACTTTATACCAGAGCCCTATGTAGTACACTACGTTGTAACCACGAGCCCTATGTAAGTGCACAAATTTTTTAACCCACAGCCTATGTAGTACACTTACTTTTAAACCTGAGCCCTATGTAGTACACGTACTTTTTAACCAGGAGGCCCATATGTAAGGCACTAATTTTAACCACAGGCCTATGAGTACACTTTACTTTTAACCAGAGCCCTATTGTAGTACACTACTTTGACCAGGAGCCCTATGTAGTACACTACTTTTAACCAGAGCCCTATAGTAAGTACACTACTTTTAACAGAGCCCTATTGTAGTACCACTACTTTTAAACCCAGAGCCCGATGTTAGTACACTAATTTATAAACCAGAAGCCCTATGTAGTTGCACTTACTTTTAAACCAGAGCCCTATGGCGGCTGGAGTGAGGTCCAAGTTATTCATGGGTCAGAGAGGTCATTTAGTTATCAAGTGGGTCAGAGAGTTATTTAGTTATTCAGTGGGTCGAGAGTTATTGTGATTATTTCAGTAGGTCAGAGAGTCATTAGTTATTCAGTGGTCAGAGAGTTATTAGTTATTCAGTAGGTCAAGAGAGCTATTTAGTTATTTCAAGTGGGTCAGAAGAAGTTATTAGTTATTTCAGTGGGTCAGAGAGTTATTTAGTTATGTCAGTGTGGTCAGAGAGTTCATTTAGGTTTATTCAGTAGGTCAGAGAGTTATTTAGTGTATTCAGTAGAGTCAGAGAGTTAATTTTAGTTATTCGGTGTGTTTAGAGAGTTATTTAGTTATTCAGTGGGTCCAGAGAGTTTATTAGTTATTCAGTAGGTCAGAGAGTTATTTCAGTTATTC
>NW_019944660.1:85477-117161 GCF_002910315.2 Salvelinus sp. IW2-2015
CCCAGAAGGTGAAGGGACTTCTCTTTCCACATTGGGTTTGGCTCCCCAGAGGTGACAGGGAACTTCTCTTTCACATTGGGTATTGGCTCCCATAGGTACAGGGAACTTCTCTTTCATATTGGGTTACTGGCTCCCATAGGTGACAGGGAACTTCTCTTTTCATATGGGTTATGGCTCCCCATAGGTGACAGGGAACTTCTCTTTCATATTGGGTTATGGCTCCCCATATGACAGGAACTTCTCTTTCACATGGGTTATGGCCCCATAGTGCAGGAACTTCTCTTCACATTGGGTTATGGCTCCCCATAGGTGACAGGGGAACTTCTCTTCACATTGGGTTATGGGTCCCCATAGGTGACAGGGAACTTCTCTTTCACATTGGGTTATGGCTCCCCATAGGTGACAGGGTACTTCTCTTCACATTGGGTTATGGCTCCCCATAGGTGACAGGGACTTCTCTTTCACATTGGGTTATGGCTCCCCAGAGTGACAGGGAACTTTCTTCTTTCACATTGGGTTATGGCTCCCCATAGGTGACAGGGAACTTTCTCTTTCACATTGGGTTATGGCTCCCCATAGGTGACAGGTACTTCTCTTGCACATTGGGTTATGGCCTCCCCATAGGTGACAGGGAACTTCTCTTTCACATTGGGTTATGGCTCCCCATAGGTGACAGGGAAACTTCTCTTTCACATTGGGTTATGGCTCCCCATAGGTGACAGGGAACTTCTCTTTCACATTGGGTTAGGCTCCCCATAGGTGACAGGGAACTTCTCTTCACATTGGGTTATGGTCCCCATAGGTGACAGGGAACTTCTCTTTCAATTGGGTATGGCATCCCCATAGGTGACAGGGAACTTCTCTTTCACATTGGGTTATGGCTCCCCATAGGTGACAGGGGTACTTCTCTTTCACATTGGTTATGGCTCCCCAAGGTGACAGGGAACTTCTCTGTTCACATTGGGTTATGGCTCCCATAGGTCAGGAACTCTCTTTCATATGGGTTATGGCTCCCATAGGTGACAGGGAACTTCTCTTTCACATTGGGTTATGGCTCCCCATAGTGACAGGGAACTTCCTTCACATTGGGTTATGGCCCCCATAGGTGACAGGGAAACTTCTCTTTCACATTGGTTATGGCTCCCCATAGGTGACAGGGTACTCTCTTTCACATTGGGTTATGGCTCCCCAAGGTGACAGGGAACTCTCTTTCATATTGGGTATGGCTCCCATAAGGTGACAGGGAACTGTCTCTTTCACATTGGGTTATGGCTCCCCATAGGTGACAGGGAACTTCTCTTTCACATTGGGTTATGGCTCCCCATAGGTGACAGGGAACTTCTCTTTCATATTGGGTTATGGCTCCCCAGAGGTGACAGGGACATTCTCTTTCACATTGGGTTATGGCTCCCATAGGTGACAGGGAACTTCTCTTTCACATTGGGTTATGCTCCCCATAGGTGACCACGGAACTTCTCTTCACATTGGGTTATGGCTCCCCATAGGTGACAGGGTACTTCTCTTTCACATTGGGTTATTGGCTCCCCATAGGTGACAGGGAACTTCTCTTTCATATTGGGTTATGGCTCCCCATAGGTGACAAGGGAACTTCTCTTCATATTGGGTTATGGCTCCCCATAGTGACAGGGAACTTCTCTTTCATATGGGTTATGGCTCCCCATAGGTGACAGGGTACTTCTCTTTCATATTGGGTTATGGCTCCCCTAGGTGACAGGCAACTTCTCTTGAGAGAGAGGTACAAACCACATTCAACTAACCGTCTGACACCATCAGCAGAGGAAATTAACTATAGCAGATACTGAATGGCTTGTGTTGGTCTCGGTCCACACCACACACTGCTGTGACCCCCTCTGATTATATCTGGACCACAATCACACCGAGCCCTGCACTTCCTGTGACAGGCAGAATGGCCCTATGGGAATTTTCACAGGTCACGCAACCCAAGGCATGCTGTTGGCGCTGTGCTGCTCTGTATACCACACACACACCACACCATACCACACACACACCACACACACACACACACACCATACCACACACACACACACACCATTCTGTCAAACATTAGTCAACAGGTGGTAGAGGAGAACCGTTCAAAACATCCCTCAGAAGTCAGTCAAGGAGACATGGTAGAGATATAGAGAGAGAGTAAGAACATAATACCACACTGAAAGGAAAGTGTCACGTACAGTCACAACTAACAACAATCCCCCTGCTAGCTGCCCCCCTCAACATACAACTTCCTCCTCGCTCACGTATCATCATATCATCATATCATCATATCATCATATTATCATATTATCATATTATCATATTATCATATCATATGCGCCACACTAGAAATCCCTGCATTAGCATGTTTCTGTTAGCGTATACACCATATTACTGGCCTGCTGATACACCATATTACTGGCCTGCTGATATTACTGGCCTGCTGATACACCATATTACTGCCTGCTGATACACCATATTACCGCTGCTGATACACCATATTACTGGCCTTGATACACCATATTACTGGCCTGCTGATACACCATATTACTGGCCTGCTGATACACCATATTACTGGCCTGCTGATGCACCATATTACTGGCCTGCCTGATACACCATATACTGGTCTGCTGATACACCATATTACTGGTCTGCTGATACCATATACTGGCCTGCTGATACCCATATTACTGGCCTGCTGAAACCATATTACTGGCCTGCTGTACACCATATTACTGGTTGCTGATAACACCAATATTACTGGCCTGCTGATACACCATATTACTGGCCTGCTGATACACCATATTACTGGCCTGCTGATACACCATATTACTGGGTCTGCTGATACACCATATTACTGGCCTGCTGATACACCCATATTACTGCCTGCTGATACACCATATTACTGTCCTGCTGATACACCATATTACTGGTCTGCTGATACACCATATTACTGGCCTGCTGATACACCGTATTACTGGTCTGCGATACACCGTATTAACTGGTCTGCTGATACACCCGTATTACTGGCCGCTGATACACCGTTACTGGCCTGCTGAATTACACCGTATTAGAGCTGCTGCCTTGCTGATACACCGTATTACTGGCCTGCTGATACACCGTATTACTGGCCGCTGATAACCGTATTTACTGGCCTGCTGATACACCGGATTACTGCCTGCTATACACCGTATTACTGGCCTGCTGATACACGTATACTGCTGCTGATACACCGTATTACTGGCCTGCTGATACACCGTATTACTGGCCTGCTGATACACCGTATTACTGGCCTGCTGATACACCTTTATTACTTGCCTGCTGATAACACCGTATTACTGGCCTGCTGATACACCATATACTGGCCTGCTGATACACCATATTACTGCCTGCTGATACACCATATGCTGCTGATACACCATATTTACGCTGCTGATACACCATATTACCGGCCTGCTGAACACCGTATTACCGGCCTGCTGATACACCGTATTACTGGCCTGCTGATACACCATATTACTGGCCTGCTGATACACCGTATTACTGGCCTGCTGATACACCGTATACTGGTCGGCTGATATTACTGGCCTGCTGATACACCAATTACTGGCCTGCTGATACACCGTATTACTGGTCTGCTGATATTACTGGCCTGCTGATACACAATATTACTGGCCTGCTGAACACCGTATTACTGGTCGGCTGATACACCATATTACGGCCAGCTGATATTACTGGCCTGCTGAATTACTGGCCTGCTGATACACCATATTACTGGCCTGCGATACACCATTACTGGCTGCTGATACACCCTATTACTGGCCTGCTATACACATATTCGGCCTGCTGATACACCATATTACTGGCCTGCTGATACACCAATTACTGGCCTGCTGATACACCATATTACTGGTCTGCTGATGAACACCATATTACTGGCCTGCTGATACACCATATTACTGGCCTGCTGATACACCATATTACTGGCCTGCTGATACACCATATTACTGGCCCGCTGATACACCATATTACTGGCCCGCTGATATTACTGGCCTGCTGATACACCATATTACTGGCCTGCTGATACACCATATTTACTGGCCCGTGATACACCATATTACTGGCCCGCTGATATTACGGCCTGCTGATACACCATATTACTGGCCTGCTGATACACCAATTACTGGCCTGCTGATACACCATTTATGGCCGCGATACACCATATTACTGGCCGCTGATACACCATATTACTGGCCTGCTGATACACCATATTACTGGCCTGCTGATACACCATATTACTGGCCGCTGATACACCATATTTACTGGCCTGCTGATACACCATATTACTGGCCTGTGATACACCATATTACTTGGCCTGCTGATACACCAAATTACTGGCCTGCTATACACCATATTACTGGCCTGCTGATACACCATATTACTGGCCCGCTGATACACCATATTACTGGCCTGCTGATACACCATATTGGCCTGCTGATACACCATATTACCGGCCTGCTGATACACCATATTACTGGCCTGCTGTAACACGTATTACTGGCCTGCTGATACACCATATTACTGGCCTGCTGATACAACCGGTATTACTGGCCTGCTGATACAACCGTATTACTGGCCTGCTGATACACCATATTACTGGCCTGCTGATACACCATATTACTGGCCTGCTGATACACCATATTACTGGCCTGCTGATACACCATATACTGGCCTGCTGATACACCATATTACTGGCCTGCTGAACACCATATTACTGGCCTGCTGATACACCAATTACTGGCCCGCTGATATTACTGGCCTGCTGATACACCATATTACTGGCCTGCTGATACACCTATTAGCCTGCTATACCCACATTACCGGCCTGCTGATACACCATATTACCGGCCGCTGATACACCGTATACTGGCCTGCTGATACACCATATTACTGGCCTGCTGATACACCATATTACTGGCCTGCTGATACACCACATTACCGGCCTGCGATACACCATATTACCGGCCTGCTGATACACCATATTACTGGCCTGCTGATACACCGTATTACTGGCCTGCTGATACACCGTATTACTGGCCTGCTGATACACCATATTACTGGCCTGCTGATACACCATATTACTGGCCTGCTGATATTACTGGCCTGCTGATACACCATATTACTGGCCTGCTGATACACCATATTACTGGCCTGCTGATACACCATATTACCGGCCTGCTGATACACCATATACTGGCCTGCTGATACACCATATTACTGGCCTGCTGATACAACCATATTACTGGCCTGCTGATACACCGTATTACTGGCCTGCTGATACACCTATACTGGCCATCTGTGTGTTAAAGACCTCATGACTGGTCTGAACCAGTATCTGTGTGTCAGAGACCTCAATGAATGGTCTGAACCAGTATCTGTGGTGTCACAGACCTCATGAATGGTCTGAACCAGTATCTGTGTGTCACAGACCTCATGAATGGTCTGAACCAGTATCTGTGTGTCAGAGACCTCATGAATGGTTTGAACCAGTATCTGTGTGTCACAGACCTCATGACTGGTCTGAACCAGTATCTGTGTGTTAGAGACCTCTTGAATGGTCTGAACCAGTATCTGTGTGTCAGAGACCTCATGAATGGTCTGAACCAGTATCTGTGTGTCACAGAACCTCATGACTGGTCTGAACCAGATCTGTGTGTCACAGACCTCTTGAATGGTCTGAACCAGTATCTGTGTGTCAGAGACCTCATGAATGGTCTGAACCAGTATCTGTGTGTCAGAGACCTCAGGAATGGTCTAAACCAGTATCATGAATGGTCTGAACCAGTATCTGTGTGTCAGAGACCTCAGGATGTCTGAACCAGTATCTGTGTGTCAGAGACCTCAGGAATGGTCTGAACCAGTATCTGTGTGTCAGAGACCTCATGAATGGTCTGAACCAGTATCATGAATGGTCTCGAACCAGATCTGTGTGTCACAGACCTCAGGAATGGTCTGAACCAGTATCTGTGTGTCAGAGACCTCATGAATGGTCTGAACCAGTATCATGAATGGTCTGAACCAGTATCTGTGTGTCAGAGACCTCAGGAATGGTCTTGTGTACCACATTATTAACAGTGTGCAGTAGGATGTGTTGATCAGTTTGATTGACAGGTGTAGGACTGTAGAACAATACACTTTCCTCTAGTGTGGATGCTTACCAACGTTTTATAGTTATATAACCTATAGTTCATCATTATATAGTTATATAACCTATAATTTATCATATATAGTTATATAACCTATAGTTCATCATTATAGTTATATAACCTATAGTTTATCTATTATATAACCTATAGTTATCATATATATTATAACCTATAGTCATCATTATATAGTATTATTAACCGTATAGTTCATCATTATAGTTATATAACCTATAGTTCATCATTATAGTTATATAACCTATAGTTCATCATTATATAGTTATATAACCTATAGTTCATCATTATAGTTATATAACCTATAGTTCATCATTATAGTTATATAAACCTATAGTTCATCATTATATAGTTATATAACCTATAGTATCATTATATAGTTATATAACCTATAGTTTCATCATTATAGTTATTAACTATATAGTATATATTATATAACCTAATAGTTTATCATTATAGTTATATAACCTATAGTTCATCATTATAGTTATATACCTATAGTTCTCATATATAGTTATATAACCTATAGTTCATCATTATAGTTATATAACCTATAGTTCATCATTTATAGTTATATAACCTATAGTTCATCATTATAGTTATATAACCTATAGTTAATCATATAGTTATAATAACCTATAGTTCATCATTATAGTTATATAACCTATAGTTCATCATATATAGTTATATAACCTATAGTTCATCATTATATGTTTATAACCATAGTTAATCATTATATAGTTATATAACCTATAGTTCATCATTATATAGTATATAACCTATAGTTCATCATTATATAGTTATATAACCTATAGTCATCATTATATAGTTAATAACCTATAGTTAATCATTAATAGTTATATAACCTATAGTTCATCATTATAGTTATATAACCTATAGTTCATCATTATATAGTTAATAAACCTAAGTATCACTATAGTTATATAACCTATATTGTTTACATCATTATAGTTATATAACCTATAGTTCATATAATATTATATAACCTATAGTTCATCATTATTAGTTATATAACCTATAGTTTATCATTATATAGTTATATAACCTATAGTTTATCATTATATTTATATAACCTATAGTTCATCATTATAGTTATATAACCTATAGTTCATCATTATAGTTATATACCTATAGTTTATCATTATAGTTTATATAACCTATAGTTCATCATTATAGTATATAACCTATAGTTCATCATTATAGTTATAAACCTATAGTTCATCATTATAGTGTATAAAACTATAGGTATTCATTATATAGTTATATAACCTACAGTTATCATTATAGTTATATAACCTATGTTTATCATTATAGTATAAACCTATAGTTAATCATTATATGGTTATATAACCTATAGTTTATCATTATATAGTTATATAACCTACAGTTATCATATAGTTATATAACCTATAGTTTATCATTATAGTTATATAACCTATAGTTCTCATTATAGTTATATAACCTATAGTTAATCATTATATGGTTATATAACCTATAGTTCATCATTATATAGTTATATAACCATAGTTATCATTATATAGTTATATAACCTACAGTTTATCATTATAGTTATATAACCTACAGTTTACATTATGTTATATAACCGTATAGTTTACTATCATAGTTATATAAACCTATAGTTTATCATTATATAGTTATATATAACCTATAGTTTATCATTATAGTTATATAACCTATAGTTATCATTCATAGTTATATAACCTATAGTTATCATTATAGTTATATAACCTATAGTTTATCATTATATAGTTATTGGCTTGGTGGATGGCCTGGGCCTTAACTCTGACACCACTAATGTTATAATCACAACAGAACTAGCCTTCTAGTAAGCCTAGCTAACGTTATCGAACTTGAATTAAATAAATATTAAATGACCCTTATACTTGTTTACTTGGCTTTTATAAGATATAAATGGACTCTTTCAAATGATTTACTGTGGTGAGTTTGTGCGCTGCAGTAGGGAAGTAAAGCTCAAGTCGAGTCCATCACTTCCGCTGTTTGGCTGTGCCCATAGCAACGTTTGAAAATGAGGTGGATAGGTCTAAATTCAGCCAACAGACAGACGGGACAACAGACAGACGGGCCAACAAACGGGCCAACAGACAGACAGGCCGGCAGACAGACAGACAGGCCGGCAGACAGACAGACAGGCCGGCAGACAGACAGGGCAACAGACAGACAGACATGCGGGCCAACAGACAGACAGGCCGGCAGACAGACAGGCCGGCAGACAGACAGGCCGGCAGACAGAGACAGAGCAACAGACAGACGGGCCAACAGACAGACATGCGGGCCGACAGACAGAGACAGACAGGTGTTATACTAACAGCTCCATGGGTTTATTATCAAGACCTTGAAAATCCCTGTGTAAAAAAAAAAGCTTGTGCATATCTGAGGATTTGAAACTCAAAGTAGCTTTATTGTGCTATTTAATTAGAGCAAAGGGAGGGAGAGGGAAGATTTTTCAAGTTTACAAAAACCTTTATTCTTAAACTTTGGCTGATGACAGTTCTACGCAGGAGGTGTGTGAGAGAGAGAGAGAGAGAGAGAGAGAGAGAGAGAGAGAGAGAGGTTGAACTTTGCCAGCTTTAACAGAGGAAGGTATTGATAAATGATTGAAATTAGCTCTTAAGCCAAAGGGAGGCAAACCACTTGTATATCTCCTACTGCTGGGAATTAGTCAGGCTTGTCTGCCCTCTCTTTCTCCTTCCCTCCTCGCACCTCTGTCCCCTCTGTCTCTCTCTCTCTCTCCCTACCTCTGTCCCTCAGTCTCTCTCTCTCTCTCCTCTATCTACCTCTCCCCCTCCTTCCCTCTCTCTCTCTCTCTCCCTCTCTACCTCTCTCTCTCTGCCTCTCACGCCCTCCCTCCCATCCCGTGGCTGTGGCTGTTGACTCTTTATGTAATGCCAGGTCCTGTTGTAACTGCCAAGAAGACGGCGAAGAGTGTTCTCTTGCACTAATTAATCCAACAAACTTCAGAGCCAACCTCTGAGATACCGAGGTCCAACACAGTGTGTGGTGTGTGTTGTGTGTGTGTGTGTTGTGTGTGTGTGTGTGTGTGTGTGTGTGTGTGTGTGTGTGTGTGTGTGTGTGTGTGTGTGTGTGTGTGTGTGTGTGTGTGTGTGTGTGTGTGTGTGTTCCAACACTGTAAACCAAACCTCCTTGTTCCCCGTTCAGCCAAAAACCCTCCGCAACCATTAAGCTAATATTATGAATAGGATCAGAGGGTGGGGATTAGCAGGCTGGAGGGCAGTGGTAGCAGGCTAGGGGGTACGCCTGGTTCATTCACCTGTACTGTGTATTCTATAAACATGTAGACAGGACAGGTACTGTGTTTGTTGTGATTCTATAAACATGTAGACAGGACAGGTACTGTGTTTGTTGTGATTCTATAAACATGTAGACAGGACAGGTACGTGTTTGTTGTGATTCTATAAACATGTAGACAGGACAGGTCTGTGTTTGTTTGTGATTCTATAAACATGTAGACAGGACAGGTCCTGTGTTTGTTGTGTTCTATAAACATGTAGACAGAACGTTCCTGTGTTGTTGTGATTCTATAAACATGTAGACAGGACAGGTACTGTGTTTGTTGTGATTCTATAAACATGTAGACAGGACAGGTACTGTGTTTGTTGTGATTCTATAAACATGTAGACAGGACAGGTCCGTGTTTGTTGTGATTCTATAAACATGTTAGACAGGACAGGTCCTGTGTTTGTTTGTGATTCTATAAACATGTAGACAGGACAGTTCCTGTTTGTTGTGATTCTATAAACATGTAGACAGGACAGGTACTGTGTTTGTTGTGATTCTATAAACATGTAGACAGGACAGGTACTGTGTTTGTTGTGATTCTATAAACATGTAGACAGGACAGGTACTGTGTTTGTTGTGATTCTATAAACATGTAGACAGGACAGGTACTGTGTTTGTTGTGATTCTATAAACATGTAGACAGACAGTACTGTGTTTTGTTGTGATTCTATAAACATGTAGACAGGACAGGTACGTGTGTTTGTTGTGATTCTATAAACATGTAGACAGGACAGGTCCTGTGTTTGGTTGTGATTCTATAAACATGTAGACAGGACAGGTCCTGTGTTTGTTGTGATTCTATAAACATGTAGACAGGACAGTTCTGTGTTTGTTGTGATTCTATAAACATGAGACAGGACAGGTACTGTGTTTGTTGTGAATCTATAAACATGTAGACAGGACAGGTACTGTGTTTGTTGTGATCTATAAACATGTAGACAGACAGGTCCTGTGTTGTTGGACTATAAACATGTAGACAGGACAGTCCTGTGTTTGTTGTGATTCTATAAACATGTAGACAGGACAGTTCCTGTGTTTGTTGTGATTCTATAAACATGTAGACAGGACAGGTACTGTGTTTGTTGTGATTCTATAAACATGTAGACAGGACAGGTACTGTGTTTGTTGTGATTCATAAACATGTAGACAGACAGGTACTGTGTTTGTTGTGATTCTATAAACATGTAGACAGGACAGGTACTGTGTTTGTTGTGATTCTATAAACATGTAGACAGGACAGTCTGTTTGTTGTGATTCTATAAAGATGTAGACAGGACAGTTCCTGTGTTTGTTGTGATTCTATAAACATGTAGACAGGACAGTTCCTGTTTTGTTGTGATTCTATAAACATGTAGACAGGACAGGTTCTGTGTTTGTTGTGATTCTATAAACATGTAGACAGGACAGTTCCTGTGTTTGTTGTGATTCTATAAACATGTAGACAGGATAGGTACTGTGTTTGTTGTGATTCTATAAACATGTAGACAGACAGGTACTGTGTTTGTTGTGATTCTATAAACATGTAGACAGGACAGTTCTGTGGTTTGTTGTGATTCTATAAAGATGTAGACAGGACAGTTCTGTGTTTGTGTGATTCTATAAGATGTAGACAGGACAGTTCCTGTGTTTGTTGTGATTCTCTAAACATGTAGACAGGACAGTTCCTGTGTTGTTGTGATTCTATAAAGATGTAGACAGGACAGTTCCTGTGTTTGTTGTGATTCTATAAAGATGTAGACAGGACAGGTACTAATAGCTACGTGGGACAGAAGGGAACCGGAGGCGTTATAGAAAACCATCCCTCATTTCTCACTGCTCTGAATGTTCCTGTACCATCATGTGCTAACATCTTCATATTGTTTGAGTCTGGGACTCTAATCCTCTCTCCTTCATGTGAAAAGTGCTATGAGCGATTCCACTGGCTCTGTTGTCCTGTGAATCGTGATGTGAAGGATATGAAGGAAGCCCCAGGGCCTGCTGGTGTTGATGCGTTCCCTGGCGGGCTCATTAAACTAATGGAAGAAGAGGCGTTATGATGACTGAACGTCAGACAGACATTAGTCCCTTGACAAGTGGACCGATTAGACCAGACGGGTCTTGAGTGAAGGATCTACCCAGGGCAACATTAGCGTGCATGTGTGCGTGCGTGTGCGTGTGTGTGCGTCTTAGGGCAACATTTAGCGTCTGCAGGATTCAGCCATGGTTTAGAGAGCAGCTTAGTGAGTTCACCTCCCTCATCACAACACATAGGCAATTGCACCCTATTCTCTATTAAGTGCACTACTTTTGACTAGGTCCCATAGTGCACTACTTTTGACTAGGTCCATAGTGCACCATTTTTTTTGACCAGAGCTCTATGTAGAACAGGGATCAATTTGGTACACAGACAAAGTCAACTCCACCACACCCCATCTCTCTCTTTTCCATAATTTACATGAATTCATGTCGCGGCGGCAGCCCGTTCTCCTCAGAAAATGTTTTACTGAAAGGAGAGAGAGAGAGACAGAGAGAGAGACAGAGAGAGAGAGAGACGGAGAGAGAGACAGAGAGAGAGACAGAGAGAGAGACAGAGAGAGAGACAGAGAGAAGAGAGAGAGAGAGAAGACAAAGAGAGACAGAAGAGAGACAGAGAGAGAGACAAGAGAGAAGAGACAGAAGAGAGAGACAGAGAGAGAGACAGAGAACAGAGAAGAGGACAGAGAGAGAGACAGAGAGAGAGACAGAGAGAGAGAGACAGAGAGAGAGACAGTAGAGAGAGACAGAGAGAGAGAGAGAGAGAGACATATATCTAACAAGGTTGTTCTCATTGCGTAATTGCATTCAAACAGCGGTGGGAAACTGTTTGACAGCTCATAAGCATAAACCCATAAGTTCACATGCTTTGCAACACAAACACGCACCGATTGCAGGAGAAAGAAAACAAATTCCCTCGGTGAAGAACGATGTAGTCTATCAGTGATGGAGGTTAGACCCTTCATTCGAGAACAAAGTGAAAAGCTTAAATCTTCAAGTACGTGAATAGTTTTTTTTTAAATCACAAGCTTCAATGTGATGCTTAAAATAGACTTTCTATGTGTTTAATCTTCCACCTGCTCAGCGCACGGCTCTTTATGGGCCCTATAAGTTATGACTTGCAAAGCTTTTTTCCCCCTCTGCTATTATTTGTAGTACTTTTACAGCGGTTACTCCCTTCTCCTACCACCACCACCACAAACTCCCATGCCCTCCCACTGTCACTTCTCCAGGTACCCACCATGAGGTGTTGATTTCAAATGATCTGCCCAAACAAAAAGGTGACTGTTTTGAAACACTTTTGGCCAACGTTCAGATGCTTTACGAGCAACGCTCAGTTACTATACTTAACTCTATTTAATATGTGTGTGTGTGTGTAATGTGATGTGTGTGGTGTTGTGTGTGTGTGTAATGTGTGTGTGTAATGTGTGTATGTGTGTGTGTGTGTGTGTGATGTGTGTATATGTGTGTGTGTGTGTGTTGTGTGTGTGTGTGGTGTGTGTGTGTGTGTGTGTGTGTGTTGTGTGTGTGTGTGTGTGTGTGTGTGTGTGTGTGTGTGGTGTGTGTGTTGTGTGTGTGTGTGTGTGTTGTAAGTATGTGTGTATATGTGTGTGTGTGATGTGTGTATATGTGTGTGTGTGTGTATGTGTTTGTAAGTATGTGTGTATATGTGTGTGTGTGTATGTGTGTATATGTGTGTGTGTGTGTGTATGTGTGTACGTGTGTGTGTGTGCCTCTTGAGGGCTATTTACCAGCTGTGTAATGCTCACAGGGCTCAGTCTGCAGAAGAGGAAGGATGATGGATGGAAAAGTCTGCGCTGTAAAGGACTGTCACATCAGGCTTAACGTTTCCCTATAGAAGGACTGTCACATCAGGCTTAACGTTTCCCTATAGAAGGACTGTCACATCAGGCTTAACGTTTCCCTATAGAAGGACTGTCACATCAGGCTTAACGTTTCCCTATAGAAGGACTGTCACATCAGGCTTAACGTTTCCCTATAGAAGGACTGTCACATCAGGCTTAACGTTTCCCTATAGAAGGACTGTCACATCAGGCTTAACGTTTCCTTATAGAAGGACTGTCACATCAGGCTTAACGTGTCCCTATAGAAGGACTGTCACATCAGGCTTAACGTTTCCCTATAGAAGGAAGTCACATCAACCTTGTATGGCAGACTTAACGTTTCCCTGTAAAGGACTGTCACATCAACCTTGTATGGCAGGCTTAACGTTTCCCTGTAAAGGACTGTCACATCAACCTTGTATGGCAGGCTTAACGTTTCCCTATAGAAGGACTGTCACATCAGGCTTAACGTTCCTTATAGAAGGACTGTCACATCAGGCTTAACGTTTCCCTATAGAAGGACTGTCACATCAAGCTTAACGTTTCCTTATAGAAGGACTGTCACATCAACCCTGTATGGCAGGCTTAATGTTTCCCTATAGAAGGACTGTCACATCAGGCTTAACGTTTCCCTATAGAAGGACTGTCACATCAGGCTTAACGTTCCCTATAGAAGTAGTGTCACATCAGGCTTACCGTTTCCCTATAGAAGACTGTCACATCAGGCTAATGTTTCCCATAGAAGACTGTCACATCAACCTTGTAGGCAGGCTTAACGTTTCCCTATAGAAGGACTGTCACAATCAGGCTTAACGTTTCCCTATAGAAGGACTGTCACATCAACCTTGTATGGCAGGCTTAATGTTTCCCTATAGAAGGACTGTCACATCAACCTTGTATGGCAGACTTAACGTTTCCCTATAGAAGGACTGTCACATCAACCTTGTATGGCAGACTTAACGTTTCCCTATAGAAGGACTGTCACATCAGGCTTAACGTTTCCCTATAGAAGGACTGTCACATCAACCTTGTATGCAGACTTAACGTTTCCCTATAGAAGGACTGTCACATCAACCTGTATGGCAGGCTTAACGTTTCCCTATAGAAGGACTGTCACATCAACCTTATATGGCAGGCTTAACGTTTCCCTATAGAAGGACTGTCACATCAACCTTGTATGGCAGACTTAACGTTTCCCTGTAAAGGACTGTCACATCAACCTTGTATGGCAGGCTTAACGTTTCCCTGTAAAGGACTGTCACATCAACCTTGTATGGCAGGCTTAACGTTTCCCTATAGAAGGACTGTCACATCAGGCTTAACGTTTCCCTATAGAAGGACTGTCACATCACGCTTAATTTTCCTATAGAAGGACTGTCACATCAGGCTTAACGTTTCCCTAGAAGGACTGTCACATCAGGCTAACGTTTCCCTGTAAAGGACTGTCACATCAACCTGTATGGCAGGCTTAACGTTTCCCTATAGAAGGACTGTCACATCAGGCTTAACGTTTCCCTATAGAAGGACTGTCACATCAGCTTAACGTTTCCCTATAGAAGGACTGTCACATCAGGCTTAACGTTTCCCTATAGAAGGACTGTCACGTCAGCTTAACGTTTCCCTATAGAAGGACTGTCACATCAGGCTTAACGTGTCCCTATAGAAGGACTGTCACATCAGGCTTAACGTTTCCCATAGAAGGACTGTCACATCAGGCTTAACGTTTCCCTATAGAAGGACTGTCACATCAGGCTTAACTGTTCTCTATAGAAAGACTGTCACATCAGGCTTAACGTTTCCCTATAGAAGGACTGTCACATCAGGCTAACGTTCCCTATAGAAGGACTGTCACATCAGGCTTAACGTTTCCCTATAGAGTAGTGTCACATCAGGCTTAACGTTCCCTAAAGAAGGACTGTCACATCAGGCTTAACGTTTCCCTATAGAAGTAGTGTCACATCAGGCTTAACGTTTCCCTATAGAAGTATGTCACATCAGGCTTAACGTTTCCCTATAGAAGGACTGTCACATCAGCTTAACGTTTCCCTATAGAAGTAGTGTCACATCAGGCTTAACATTTCTTTATAGAAGGACTGCCACATCAGGCTTAACGTTTCCCTATAGAAGTAGTGTCACATCAGGCTTAACGTTTCTTATAGAAGGACTGTCACATCAGGCGTAACGTTTCTTATAGAAGGACTGTCACATCAGGCTTAACGTTTCTTATAGAAGGACTGTCACATCGGGCTTAACGTTTCCCTATAGAACGACTGTCACATCAGGCTTAACGTTTCCCTATAGAAGGACTGTCACATCAGCTTAACGTTTCTTATAGAAGGACTGCCACTCAGGCTTAACGTTTCCCTATAGAAGTAGTGTCACATCAGGCTTAACGTTTCTTATAGAAGGACTGTTCACATCAGGCTTAACATTTCTTATAGAAGGACTGTCACATCAGGCTTAACGTTCTTATAGAAGGACTGTCACATCAGGCTTAACGTTTCCCTATAGAAGGACAGTCACATCAAGCTTAACGTTTCCCTATAGAAGTAGTGTCACATCAGGCTTAACGTTTCCCTATAGAAGTAGTGTACACTCAGGCTTAACGTTTCCCTATAGAAGGACTGTCACATCAGGCTTAACATTTCTTATAGAAGGACTGTCACATCAGGCTTAACGTTTCCCTATAGAAGGACAGTCACATCAAGCTTAACGTTTCCCTATAGAAGTAGTGTCACATCAGGCTTAACGTTTCCCTATAGAAGTAGTGTCACATCAGGCTTAACGTTTCCCTATAGAAGTAGTGTCACGTCAGGCTTAACGTTTCCCTATAAAAGTAGTTGTTACATCAGGCTTAACGTTTCCCTATAAAAGTAGTCACATCAGGCTTAACGTTTCCCTATAGAAGGACTGTCACATCAGGCTTAACGTTTCCCTATAGAAGTAGTGGACAACAGACGTCATGCATATACTTAATCTAATGCTGCTTGGAGCACGGACCTTATCACCTTCAGAATAGCTCAGACAGAAGGAAGTCAAACGATGCTTTAAAAGAGTCTGCTCTGCCCTGCTACAGCTAACTGCACTCTTCTGCCTGTGCTGCCCAGCCGCCACAAGTGAGACAAAGTGCTGGAGAAAATTGATGACAGAACTCTCAACACCTCAGACAGGACTGTTCCTGGTGTTACTGACAAAGAGAGACAGACAGAGTGAGACAGACAGAGAGTGAGACAGACAGACAGAGAAAGAGAGAGACAGAGAGAAACAGAGAGAGACAGAGAGAAACAGAGAGAGAGACAGAGAAGGAGACAGACAGAAAGGAAGAGAGAGACAGAGAGACACAGAGAGCACAGGAGCCAGCCCGTCACCTCTCCACTGGACAGAGAGAAAGATAGAAAGGGTACAGTGAGACGGATAGAGAGAGTGAGAGAAAACGAGTGAGAGAATAAGACAGAGAGACAGAGGAATAAAGGGGTGAAGGAGAGAAAGAGAAAGAAAGAGAAAAAAAGAGAGAGGAAGAAAGAGAGAGAAAGAGAGAAAGAAAGAGAGAAAGAGAGCAAGAGCGGCCAACCAGCTCTCTGGGATTCCACCTGGGATTCTCTCATCTTTCGTCCTCTGAGGTGTGTGAAACATCAAGATATGCCTGTCTGTCTGATGCCAGCGTTGCAGGGCCAGGCAGGCTGGTCCATACTGAGAGCTGGTCCTCGTCCTGCCAGGACGGTGTGCTAGCTTGGCAGCCAGACATACTGTAGCTCTCCATGCCATGCAGTGAGCCTGCTATTCCTGGGGAGCTGTGAAATATCTATGTGTCCTGTTGAATTGCCATAGATGACAGGGGAATATAGAGAGAATCGACACCACCAGGAATGTATGTTTTAAAATGTATTTTTATGTAGCTGGGTCAGGATCAGGGCAACTAGACTAAACATGGGGCTGTGGGTTGTGTTTCTGAAATCAGATGATAATAATATTTTTTTTTAAATGTGATGTTCTGTTTCTGTTACATGGGATAAAAACTCCACCTGGGATTTCAGATGTTCTAATAATATTGTAAGATCTGAAGATATGCATAACACAACACAAGTATAACAACACAACACCTCCACAATACAACACAAGTATAACAACTCCACAACACAGTATAACAACTCCACAACACAGTATAACAACTCCACAACACAGTATAACAACTCCACAACACAACACAAGTATGACAACTCCACAACACAAGTATAACAACTCCACAACACAACACAACAACTCCACAACACAGTATAACAACTCCACAACACAACACAAACTCCACAACACAACACAAGTATGACAACTTTCCACAACACAAGTATAAACAACTCCACAACACAAACACAACCATACCAAGAAAACTCCACAACCACAAGTATAACAACTCCACAGCACAAGTATAAACAACTCCACAACACAACACAACAACTCCACCAACACAGTATAACAACTCCACAACCACAACAACAAGTATGACAACTCCACAACACAAAGTATAACAACTCCACAACACAACACAAGTATGACAACTCCACAACACAACAAACAAACTCCACAATACAACACAAGATGACAACTCCACAACACAACAAAACAACTCCACAACACAACACAAGATGACAACTCACAGCACAGTATACAACTCCACAACACACAGTATAACAACTCCACAACACAACACAACAACTCCACAACACAGTATAACAACATCCACAACACGAACACAAGTATGACAACTCCACAACAAAGTATAACAACTCCACAACACAACACAACAACTCCACAACACAGTATAACAACTCCACAATACAAGTATAACACACATCCACAACACAGTATAACAACTCCACAATACAAGTATAACAACTCCAGCAACAACACAGTATAACAACTCCACAACACAGTATAACAACTCCACAACACAAGATATACACAACTCCACAAACACAACACAGTATGACAAACCCACAACACAAGTATAACAACTCCACAACACAACACGTATGACAACTCCACAACACAGTATAACAACTCCACAAACACAAGTATAAAACTCCACAACACAACACAGTATACAACTCCACAACACAGTATAACAACTCCACAACACAAGTATAACAACTCCACAACACAACACAACAAACTCCACAACACAGTATAACAACTCCACAATACAAGTATAACAACTCCACAACACACGTATAACAACTCCACAACACAGTATAACAACTCCACAACACAAGTATAACAACTCCACAACACAACAACCCACCACACAAGTATAAACACCACAACACAACATATAAACAACTCCACAACACAGTATAACAACTCCACAACACAACACAAATGACAACTCACACCAACACAGTATAACAACTCCACAAACACAACACAGTATAACAACTCCACAACACAACACAAGTATAACAACTCCACAAACAACACAGTATAACAACTCCACAACACATATAACAAACTCCACAACACAGTATAACAACTCCACAACACAGTATAACAACTCCAACAACCACAGTATAACAACTCCACAATACAACACAGTTAACAACTCCACAACACAGTATAACAACTCCACAATACAACACAGTATAACAACTCCACAACACAAGCAACTCCAACCAACCACAACTACAATTAACAAACCCACAACACAAGTATAACAACTCCACAAAAAACACAACACAAACACTCCACAACACAATATAAACAACTCCACAATACAAGATCTTTTACAACAACTCCCACAACACAACAAGTATAACAACTCCACAACACCAGTATAACAAACTCCACAAACACAGTATAACAACTCCACAACACAACACAGTTATAACAAACTCCACAACACAACAACTCCACAACACCAGTATAACAACTCCACAACACAACAAACTCCCACAACACAGTATTACAACTCCACAACACAAGTATAACAACTCCACAACACAAACACTTCCACAACACAGTATAACAACTCCACAATACAAGTATAACAACTCCACAACACAACACAACAACTCCACAATACAACACAAGTATAACAACTCCACAACACAGTATAACAACTCCACAATACAGTATAACAACTCCACAACACAACACAGTATAACAACTCCACAATACAACACAACAACTCCACAATACAACACAAGTATGCATAAGACCTGCATTTAATTAATAACAGTAATAGAACCGGGAAAAAACGTGTTAATTCAGCATTAACTTTATCCAACTTAACTTAAGCATTTACTCAGTACGCTACGTGGCCCATGTAAATAATTGATACAACAATTCTGGAGTTGCACCATGATTGAACCAACTGAGCCATTGTTGATTAAGTTATGTTTAAAGTTAGCGGCAGTTAGGGGCAGGTAGTCTAGTGGTTAGAGCGTTGGATTATTAACCGAAAGGCTACAAGATCGAGTCCCTGAGCTGACAAGGTACAAAATCTGTCGTTCTGCCCCTGAACAAGGCAGTTGACCCACTGGTCCTAGGCCGTCATTGAAAATAAGAATTTGTTCATAACTGACTTGCCTCGTTAAATTAATCCGCATAGCGCTTTTTTTTTCAAATAATATTTGTAAATCTAAAATGGTTTACAAAATCATCTGGTGTAAATTCAGACCAAACACGCAAATAAAATGTAGACTTTATGCAACTAAATCCTATCTATAGTTTCTTTGCCTGACAAGTACCACGTGAAGGTTAACATTTGGAAAACAGCTTGCACGTTACTCTCTCTGCGAGCCGAGACCAAATGAGGCTGGCTTCATATCTGTCAAAGTTGACTAGCCTTCATTACTGTAGTAAAGAGAGAGAGACGCACGAAAACAAGCGCTCTTTCCTAGTTGGTTAGTTAGTAGGCTAGAAGCCCGTGCCGTGCCAAGTGCACAGGTGCCCCGTTCTCACCGCTCACGAAGCACAAAATAACCAAAATGAGACTTACAGATAAGAAGTAAAGACGCTAAGGTTGGCTGGGATTTCCGTGAGCCCGAGATCCGAGCAGTCGACGCGCTGAAGCATGCCGTCCTCCTCGCAGTGACAGCGGGACGGGCAGTCGCCGACCTGAGCCCCCATCTGCGATATCGCTCCGCATTCCGCGACCACCAGCAATAAGATGATTAAAACTTTACGGGGATGCAACATCTCCACCGTTTTTTAGAGGAAAAAACTAAATCACATGTGCTGTAAAAAAAAAGTTAAATAAGAGTTTGCCGCCGTTTCAGTAAATCCTTCCAAGTCTCTCAGTCTGCGGCTGTCTGTATGTGTCGATGTATCAAGCCTTCTGTCTGTATGTGTCGATGTATCAAGCCTTCTGTCTGGGGCGCATGGAGTGTTCAGACAGCGTGTCCCTCTGTTCCTAGTCTCTGAGATCCATCCTGAAATGCTTCACCGCTTTAAACAGTCTCACCAGTGTGCCGCGTTTCGTGACGTCACTCAACGCCATTCAAAATCAGTGAGCTAAGCGGAGCTGAGCGCGTGAATGATCTCGGGACGGGGACGTGTATAAAGCCTACCGCACGCACGCGGTTATCGCTCCTAGTATGCAAATGTACCATATAGCCTGCTAATCATCCTCTTGCTTCCCACTTTTGCCGCAATGAAAATGTCAATATGCCGCATGCAATGATTTATACATTTCACCACACATCTCAAGTTGACCAGGCTACGGAGAAAGTTCTGAGACATACAGCGCCTTCAGAAAGTATTCCCACTCCTTGACTTTTTCCAACATCTTAGTGGGTTACAGCCTGCATTTAAAACTATTATATATTCCGTTTTTATTTTTAAGAAATATGCACCATTTTTTTTTATTCTAAAAAACATGTTTTCACTTTTCATTATGGGGTATTGTGGGAAAATGGAATAAAACATATGAATCCGTTTTGAATTCAGGCTGTAACACAACAAAATGTGGGGGAGGAATATTTTCTGTTGGCACTGTGTGAGAAAAAGTTGAGATAAACGATTGTCTGAAAGAACTGTCAATGATTGACATTTCGTTTTATAACATGTTCTATTAGGGTGCCGGACGGGTGAAGGTTTATGGAGAACACAGTGAATGAATGCATTGTACTACTCTGCTCTAACGGTGTATTATTATGTCAGTTGAGTGAATCAGCATCATCGATAGTGACATGAAAAATGTTCTTCAAGTAATATGAGATAAGAAGGTTTTTATCAGGACGACCGGAGGATGATGCAACTCTATGAGGCAATCTCAGTTAAAAGCTACACCTCAAGGCATACAGATATAGTCTGGCTAATACCAAACTCTACTTCGGTGTCTGGAAAAGGCTGTATTGTGTGGGTGGCATCAGCCAACTCTCAACTTTGTGTCAATTTCGGAGAAGAAGCGGTGAGAGAGATGTTCAACTCTGAGACTAGAGGATGTGTTGTTATCCTACAGGGGGCTTATGACAGAGGAACCTTTTTGTTGCAATGTAACAATTGAGGAAAGGTGTGCGTGTGTGTGTTGTGTGTGTGTGTGTGTGTGTGTGTGTGTGTGTGTGTGTGTGTGTGTGTGTGTGTGTGTGTGTGTGTGTGTGTGTGTGTGTGTGTGTGTGTGTGTGTGTGTGGTGTGTGGTGGTACAGCCTGATCACTAGAAATAGACTTCGATTTCAGACGTTTTAAAAGGTTCTGAGAACGTCCATATATGCCTTCCTCACAAAAAAAAAAAAAAAACTAGATTTCCCAGCACTGGGTAGGAACTCTTCACGCTCACAGCCGGAGCACGCAGCTCAGAACATCGCACCACCACAGTTCACAATGCCCCAGCAAGCCCTGAGCAGACTTGATGATACTTGATGGTAATAGCGTGTCGTTTTTTTAATTTATTTCGTTTTAAGCCTTCTCCAAACCTGAGCCCTAACCTTAACCACTCAGAATTAATACCTAAACTGTTAACCTTTGAGATGTTTCTGTTTTAACACTGCAACCATGCAGAATTAACCCTGTAACCATGCAGAATTAACCCTGTAACCATGCAGAATTAACCATGTAACCATGCAGAATTAACCCTGTAACCATGCAGAATTAACCATGTAACCATGCAGAATTAACCATGTAACCATGCAGAATTAACCATGTAACCATGCAGAATTAACCCTGTAACCATGCAGAATTAACCCTGTAACCATGCAGAATATAACCAATTGTAACCATGCAGAATTAACCATGTAACCATGCAGAATTAACCATGTAACCATGCAGAATTAACCATGTAACCATGCAGAATTAACCCTGTAACCATGCAGAATTAACCCTGTAAACCATGCAAATAACCCTGTAACCATGCAGAATTAACCCTGTAACCATGCAGAATTAACCCTGTAACCATGCAGAATTAACCCTGTAACCATGCAGAATTAACCAATGTTAACCATGCAGAAATTAACCATGTAACCATGCAGAATTAACCCTGTAACCTGCAAATTAACCATGTAACCATGCAGAATTAACCATGTAAACCATGCAGAATTAACCATGTAACCATGCAGAATTAACCATGTAACCATGCAGAATTAACCCTGTAACCATGCAGATTAACCATGTAACCATGCAAATTAACCATGTAACCATGCAGAATTAACCATTAACCATGCAGAATTAACCATGTAACCATGCAAATTAACCATGTAACCATGCAGAATTAACACATGTAACCATGCAGAATTAACCATGTAACCATGCAGAATTAACCATGTAACAGCAGAATTAACCCTGTAACCATGCAAATTAACCCTGTAACCATGCAGAATTAACCATGTAACCATGCAGAATTAACCATGTAACCATGCAGAATTAACCCTGTAACATGCAGAATTAACCATGTAACCATGCAGAATTAACATGTAACCATGCAGAATTAACCATGTAACCATGCAGAATTAACCCTTAACCATGCAGAATTAACCATGTAACCATGCAGAATTAACCATGAACCATGCAGAATTAACCATGTAACCATGCAAATTAACCATGTAACATGCAGAATTAACCCTGTAACCATGCAGAATTAACCATGTAACCATGCAGAATTAACCATGTAACCATGCAGAATATAACCATGTAACCATGCAGAATTAACCATGTAACCATGCAGAATTAACCCTGTAACATGCCAGAATTAACCATGTAACCATGCAGAATTAACCATGTAACCATGCAGAATTAACCATGTAACCATGCAGAATTAACATAACATCAGAATAACCATGTAACCATGCAGAATTAACCATGAACCATGCAGAATTAACCATGTAACCATGCAGAATTAACCATGTAACCATGCAGAATTAACCCTGTAACCATGCAGAATTAACCTGTACCATCGCAGAATTAACCATGAACATCAGAATTACCATGTAACCATGCAGAATTAACACCTGTAACCATGCAGAATTAACCAGTAACCATGCAGAATAACCATGTAACCATGGCAGAATGAACATAACCAGCCAAATTAACCCTGTAACCATGCAGAATAACCATGAACCATGCAGAATTAACCATGAACCATGCAGAATTAACCGTAACCATGCAGAATTAACCATAGTTAACCATGCAGAATTAACCATGTAACCATGCAAATTAACCATGTAACCATGCAGAATTAACCATGTAACCATGCAGAATTAACCATGTAACCATGCAGAATTAACCCTGTAACCATGCAGAATTAACCATGTAACCATGCAGAATTAACCCTGTAACCATGCAGAATTAACCATGTAACCATGCAGATTAACTTAACCATGCAGATACCATGTAACCATGCAGAATTAACCATGTAACATGCAGAATTACATGTAACCATGCAGAAATAACCATGTAACCATGCAGAATTAACCATGTAACCATGCAGAATTAACCATGTAACCATGCAGAATTAACATGTAACCATGGCAGAATTAACCATGTAACCATGCAGAATTAACCCTGTAACCATGCAGAATTAACCATGTAACATGCAGAATTAAACCCTGTAACCATGCAGAATTAACCATGGAACCATGCAGAATTAACCCTGTAACCATGCAGAATTAACCATGTAACCATGCAGAATTAACCCTGTAACCATGCAGACATTAACCCTTAAACCATGCAGAATTAACCATGTAACCATGCAGAATTAACCATGTAACCATGCAGAATTACCCTGTAACCATGCAGAATTAACCATGTACCATGCAGAATTAACCTGTAACCATGAAATTAACCATGTAACCATGCAGAATAAACCATGTAACCATGCAGAATAACCTGTAACCAAGAAGAATTACCATGTAACCATGCAGAATTAACCAGTAACCATGCAGAAATTAAACCATGTAACCATGCAGAATTAACCATGTAACCATGCAGAAATAACCATGAACCATACAGAATTAACCATGTAACCATGCAGAATAACCATGTAACCATGCAGAATTAACCATGTACCATGCAGAATAACCGTAACCATGCAGAATTAACCATGTAACCATGCAGAATAACCATGTAACCATGCAGAATTAACCATGTAACCCATGCAGAATTAACACTGTAACCATGCAGAATTAACCATGTAACCATGCAGAAATAACCATGTAACCATGCAGAATTAACCATGTAACATGCAGAATAACCATGTAACCATGCAGAATTAAACATTAACCATGCAGAATTAACCCATGTAACCATGCAGAATTAACCATGTAACCATGCAGAATTAACCCGTAACCATGCAGAATTAACCATGTAACCATGCAGAATTAACCATGTAACCATGCAGAAGTAACCATGTAACCATGCAGAATTAACCATTAACATGCAGAAATTAACCATGTAACCATGCAGAATTAACCATGTAACCATGCAGAATTAACCATGTAACCATGCAGAATTAACCATGTAACCATGCAGAATTAACATGTAACCAAGCAGAAGTAACCATGTAACCATGCAGAATTAACCAGATTTAACCATGCAGAATTAACCATGTAACCATGCCAGAATTAACCATGTAACCATGCAGAATTAACATAAACCAGCAAATTAACCATGTAACCATGCAGAATTAACCATGTAAACCATTGCAGAATTAACCATGTAACCATGCAGAATTAAAACCATGTAACCATGCAGAATTAACCTGTAACCATGCAGAATTAACCATGTAACCATGCAGAATTAACCATGTAACCATGCAGAATTAACCCTGTAACCAAGCAGAATTAACCCTGTAACCATGCAGAAGTAACCCTGTAACCAAGCAGAAATAACCATTTGATCATGCAGAATTAACCAAAGACTCCCTAGTCATAGATTCTTCTCTCTGCTACCACACCGGCAAGCGGTACCAGAGCGCCAAGTCTAGGTCCAAAAGGCTCCTTAACAGCTTCTACCCCCAAGCCATAAGACTCCTGAACAGCTAATCAAAGGGCTACCCAGACTGTTGCATTGACCCCCCCCCCCACCTCCCCCCCCACCCCATTTTAATGTTCTACTACTCCCTGTTTTTTTAATCTAATGCATAGTCACTTTACCTTCACCTACATGTACATATTACCTCAATTACCTTCACTAACCAGTACCGGTACCCCCTGTATAGTAGCCTCCACATTGACTCAGTTACCGGTACACCCCGGTGTATATAGCCTCCACATTGACTCAGTACCGGTACCCCCTGTATATAAGCCCCACATGTTGACTCATACCGTACCCCCTGTATATAGCCCCACACATTTGACTCCAGTACTGGTTACCCCCTGTATATAGCCACACACATTGACTCAGTACCGGTACCTCCTTGTATAAGCCTCCACATTGACTCTCTACCGGTACCCCCTGTATATAGCCCACCCACATTGACTCAGTACGCGTACCCCCTGTATATAGCCTCCCACATTGACTCAGTACCGGTACCCCCTGTATATAGCCTCCACATTGACTCAGTACCGTACCACCGTATATAGCCTCCACATTCACGCCGACCGTAACCCCCTGTATATAGCCCCACATGTTGACTCAGTACCGGTACCCCCTGTATATAGCCCCACACATTGACTCTGTACCGGTACCCCCTGTATATAGCCCTGTTACTGTTATTTTATTGTTGCTCTTTAATCATTTGTTATTTTTCAATTTTATTATTTTTTGTATTTTTATTTATATATTGTTTACTTCTGTTTATTTAGTAAATACTTTCTCAACACTTATTTTTTTCTTAAAACTGCATTGTTGGTTAATTAAGGGCTTGTCGGTAAGCATTTCACTGTAAGGTCTACACCTCTTGTATTCGGTGCATATGACAAATACAATTTGATTAGATTTGATTTTGATTTGATTTCTATATGGACATAATATGACATTTGAAATGTCTTTATTATTTTGGAACTTGTGTGAGTGTAATATTTACTGTTCACTTTTTATTGTTTATTTCACTTGTGTTTATCCATATCACTTGCTTTGGCAATGTAAATACATGTTTCCTATGCCAATAAAGCCCCTTCAATTGAATTGAGAGAGAGAGAGTGTAATGTTTACTGTTCATTTTGTATTGTTTATTTCACTTTTGTTTATTATTTACTTCACTTTCTTTGGCAATGTTAACATATGTTTCCCATGCCAATAAAGCCCCTTGAATTGAATTGAGAGAGAGAGACTGAGAGACAAGGCAAGAAGGGCCTTCTATGCCATCAAAAGCAACATAAAATTCGACATACCATTTAGGATCTGGCTAAAAATACTTAGAACCCATTGCCCTTTATGGTTGTGAGGTCTGGTGTACGCTCAAAAACCAAGAATTCACAAAATGGGACAAACACCAAATTGAGACTCTGTATGCTGTCACGCCCTGACCTTAGCGAGCCTTTTTATTCTCTATGTTGGTTAGGTCAGAGTGTGACTAGGGTGGGTACTCTAGTTTTTGTATTTCTATGTTGGCCTGGTATGGTTCCCAATCAGAGGCAGCTGTCTATCGTTGTCTCTGATTGGGGATCATATTTAGGCAGCCTTTTTTCCACCTGTTGTGTGTGGGATCTTGTTTTTGTATTATAGCCTTTTGCGCTACAAAGCTGCACGTTCGTTTTGTTACTCTTCATTGTTTTGTTGCTGGTTCACATTAATAAACATGATGAACGCCTTCCACGCTGCACCTTGGTCCAATCCTTCCAACAACGAGCGTTACACATGCAGAATTCTGCAAAAATATCCTCTGTGTACAACATAAAACACAAATTAGGCCGATACCCGCTAATGATCAAAATCCAGAAAAGAGATGTTAAATTCTTCAACCACCCAAACCTTCCATAACAAAGCCATCACCTACAGAGAGGTGAACCTGGAGAAGAGTCCCCTAAGCAAGCTGGTCCTGGGGCTCCGTTCACAAACACAAACAGACCCCACAGAGCCCCAGGACAGCAGCACAATTAGACCCAACCAAATCATGAGAGAACATGGCAGAATACCTGACCACTGTAACTGACCCAAKCTTAAGGAAAGCTTTGACTATGTACAGACTCAGTGAGCATAGCCTTGCTATTGAGAAAGGCCGCCGTAGGCAGACCTGGCTCTCAAGAGAAGACAGGCTATGTGCACACTGCCCACAAAATGAGGTGGAAACTGAGCTGCACTTCCTAACCTCCTGCCAAATGTATGACCATATTAGAGACACATATTTCCCTCAGATTACACAGACCCACAAATAATTAGAAAACAAACCCAATTTTGAATAACTCCCATATCTATTGGGTGAAAAACCACAGTGTGCCATCACAGCAGCAAGATTTGTGACCTGTTGCCACTAGAAAAGGGAAACCAGTGAAGAACAAACACCATTGTAAATACAACCAATATGTATGTTTATTTATCTTCTCTTTTGTACTTGAACTATTTGCACGTAATATGACATTTGAAATGTCTTTAATCTTTTGGAACTTCTGTGAGTGTAATGTTTACTGTTAATTTTGTATTGTTTATTTCACTTTTGTTTATTATCTACTTCACTTGCTCTGGCAATGTTAACATATGTTTCCCATGCCAATAAAGCCCCTTGAATTGAGTTGAAGAGAGGAGAGAGGAGAGAGGAGAGAGGAGAGAGAGAGAGAGAGAGAGAGAGAGACCATGTTATAGAGCTGCAATAAAGCTACTTCCTAGATGAGGGCACAGTTCTTACACCAACACTGACTGACTGACTGTCCTTCAACAGCACACCACTACACCAACACTGACAGACTGACTGTCTTTCAACAGCACACCACTACACCAACACTGACTGACTGACTGTCCTTCAACAGCACACCACTACACCAACACTGACTGACTGACTGTCCTTCACAGCACACCAACACCAACACTGACTGACTACTGTCCTTCAACAGCACACCCTACACCAAACTGACTGACTGACTGTCTCTTCAACCAGCACCACTACACAACACTGACTGACATGACTGTCCTTCAAGCAGCACACCAACACTGACTGACTGACTGTCCTTCAACAGCACACCAAACACTGACTGACTGACGTGGTCCTTCAACAGCACACACTACACCACACTGACTGACTGACTGTCCTTCAACAGCACACCACTACACCAACACTGACTACTGACTGTCCTTCAACAGCACACACTACACCAACACTGACTGAACTGACTGTCCTTCAACAGCACACCATACACCACACTGACTGACTGACTGACTGACTGTCCTTCAACAGCACACCACTACACCAACACTGACTGACTGACTGCTGACTGTCCTTCAACAGCACACCACTACACCAACACTGACTGACTGACCTGACTGTCCTTCAACAGCACACCACTAACCCAACACGACTGACTGACTGACTGACTGTCCTTCAACAGCACACCACTACCACCAAACTGACTGACTGACTGACTGTCCTTCAACAGCACACCACTACACCAACACTGACTGACTGACTGACTGTTCCTTCAACAGCACACCACTACACCACACACTGACTGACTGACTGACTGTCCTTCAACAGCACACCACTACACCAACACTGACTGACTGACTGACTGACTGACTGTCCTTCAACAGCACACCACTACACCAACACTGACTGACTGACTGACTGACTGTCCTTCAACAGCACACCACTACACCAACACTGACTGACTGACTGACTGTCCTTCAACAGCACACCCATACACCAACACTGACTGACTGACTGACTGTCCTTCAACACCACTACACAACACGATGACTGACTGACTGACTGACTGTCCTTCAACAGCACACCAACACTGACTGCTGACTGACTGTCCTTCAACAGCACACCACACTGACTGACTGACTGCTTCAACAGCACACCACTACACCAACACTGAAAAGCCTTATATTAAGTAAAGCAGATGACACCATTTTCTTGTTTTAAAATGTACATATTGCCCTGGGTACACTCCAACACTCAGACATCTTTTTACATTTTTATTCTAGATTACATTTTCTAAAAATAAAAAAGCATTTTACTACCTTTCTTAAGTATTTTACAGATAGAAGATGAAAAAAGTATGAATCCACAATCTGCTGTGTAAATGGTGGTCCTACAGTGTCTTCACAAAGTAAAACATTTAAATGCAGGCTGACTTCATCCTGTGTCCAGAAAAGTTGATTTATTTGCACATTTAAAAAAAAAAATGATATCACCTCATTTGTGTATTTTAATAGAATATTTCATAAAAAATGGAATACAATTTTTTTTTAAATTATATTTGTGTCCACATTCAACGTGTAGAAGTTGATTGTGATTACTTGTCACGGCTCTCGTCGTAATGAGGATCGGACCAAAGCGCAGCGTTGTAAGTGTTCATGATTTTAACCAAAACACTTGAACAAAATAACAACGTGAAGAAACCGAAACAGTTCTGTAAGGAGCAACAAACTAAACAGACAACAACTACCCACAAAACACAGGTGGGAAAAAGGCTGCCTAAGTATGATTCCCAATCAGAGACAACGATAGACAGCCGTCCCTGATTGAGAACCAATACCCGGCCAAAAACATAGAAAKAGAAAACATAGAAATAAAGAAACTAGAATGCCCACCCTAGTCACACCCTGGCCTAACCAAAATAGAGAATAAAAGCCTCTCTATGGCCAYGGCGTGACAGTACTGGCCTTAACACAATGTGTTGTTGTTTTCCCCTCCTCAGATTAACCCGGGCATTATACTAGTAACGAGCTTCTGGGGATCAGGAAACAGGACCTGCTCTGTGATCACACCTAGGAGCTAGTAGGGTGTTATGCAGGGGATTCCTCCAGGCTCCTCTATTGAAACACAGGGAAACAAAGTGTTGAACTGTGCAGGGCATTATCTACTTATGAAACACAAAGCCATTTCGACAGGGTCATGTGTTCAGGACTGGGGGGATAATCCAGAGCATCAGAACGGCTGGTTATGTGTGAGCTGTGTGGTGTGCCGTACTGGGGTTGGTGAGAGAGGTCAGAGGGCAGAGGCTGGGTCTGCGCACCACACACACACACACACACACACACACCACACACACACACCACACACACACACACACACACACACACCACACACACACACACACACACACACACACACACACACACACACACACACACACACACACACACACACACACACACACACACACACACAAACCCAGTCTCTTCTGTACTCTGAAGTCGGAAAACGTCCCAGACACACAGGAAGTTTCTCACTGAAACTACCACCACAACTACGACACAAATACCAGCATAACCATTGTCTCCACAACCACAAAGGAATACTTTAATATGATGTAATAATACCAGCATAACCATTGTCTCTACAACCACAAGGATACTTTAATTACGATGATAATAATACCAGCATAACCATTGTTCTACAACCACAAGGATACTTTAATGATGTAATAATACCAGCATAACCATTGTCTCTACAACCACAAGGGATACTTTAATATGATGTAATAATACCAGCATAACCATTTGTCTCTACAACCACAAGGATACTTTATATGATGTAATAATACCAGCTAACCATTGTCTCTACAACCACAAGGATACTTTAATATGATGTAATAATACCAGCATAACCATTGTCTCTACAACCACAAGGATACTTTATAGTTCGATGTAAATAATACCAGCATACCATTGTCTTCTACAACCACAAGGATACTTTAATACGATGTAATAAT
>NW_019944660.1:121129-140559 GCF_002910315.2 Salvelinus sp. IW2-2015
TAGAGACCAAGGAGTCATAACATGATAACTCATCTAACAGCTTAGAGGAACGATGAGCACCTAGAGAAAGGAAAAGCCACTGATGCAAACTCTCAGTTTAGAGGGAGAATTACGAGAAGAGGTCATGATGATAACTCTAGTAGAACGAGAGACTAGAGACAGGAGCCCATTGCTTGATAACTGTAGTAGACGAAGACTAGAGAAGCGAGCCATCGTGTGATGCATAACCGTCTAGTAGAGAGACTAGAGAGCCGAGTCATGATGCATAAACTTCTAGTAGAGAGACTAGAAAGGAGTCATGCATGATAACTCTAGTAGAGAGACTAGCAGAAGGCAGCCATGATGATAACGTGTAGTAGAGAGAGACGTAGAAGAAGGACATGATGATTAAACTCTAGTAGAGAAGCACTAGAGAAGCGAGCCATGAGGGATAACTCTAGTAGCAGAGACTTAGCAGAAGGAGCCATGATGATAACTCTAGTAGAGAGACTAGAGAAGGAATTCATGATGATAACTCTAGTAGAGAGAACTAGAGAAGCGCAGCCATGATGATAACTGTAGTTTTAGAGAGAGACTAGAGAAGGAGCCATGATTTAGATAACTGTAGTAGAGAGAGACTAGAGAAAGGAGCCATGATGATAACTGTAGTTTAGGAGAGAAGACTAGTAGAAGGAGCCAGGGATGATAACTCTAGTAAGTGAGACCTAGAGAAGAGCCATGATGATAAACTCTTAGTAGAGAGACTAGAGAAGGAGCCCATGATGATAACTCAGTAGACGAGACCTAGAGAAAGAGCCATGATGATAACGTCTAGTAGCAGAACTAGGAGAAGGCAGCCATGATGATAACTCTAGTTAAGAGAGCACTAGAGGAAGGAGTCATTGATTGATAACTCTAGTAGAGACGGACTAGAGAAGGAGCCATTGATCATAACTCCTAGTAGAGAACTACGAGAAGGCAAAGCCATGATGATAACTCTAGTAGAGAGACTAGAGAAGGAGCCATGATGCATAACTCTAGTAGACGCAACTATAGAAGGAGCCATGATGATAACTCTAGTAGAGAGACTACGAGAAGGCAGCCATGATGATAAACTCTAGTAAGAGAGCAGGACTAGAGAAGGAAGCCAGGATGCAAACTCTAGTTCTAGTAGAGAGACTAGAGACAGAGCCATGATCCATAACTCTAGTTAGAGCAGACTAGAGAAGCGACCATCATGATAAACTCTAGTAGAGAGACTAGAGAAAGAGCCATGATTGCATAGATGATAACTCTAGTAGAGAGACTAGAGAAGGAGCCATGATGATAACTCTAGTAGAGAGAGACTAGAGAAGGAGCCATGATGATAACTCTAGTAGAGAGACTAGAGAAGGAGCCATGATCATAACTCTAGTAGAGAGACTAGAGAAGGAGCCATGATGATAACTAGATCCTCACACATATAAAGTCAGTACAATACAATGATTGTGWTGTAATCTTTACATTATAATGTGCTGGTAAAGTTGTTAGCTAGTTAGCTTGTTATATTCTGTTGGTACCATGTCTGAAGATGGCAGTAATGTGTTTGTTCTGGATTACCATTGATATGGAAGCGTTGGACTCAAGTTCCCAGGCTCACTCAGTCATGAGAATGTCGCTCTCTACTGGTCACAGATGGTAATGCACATTCATAACGCGCCAGCCTATACAGTACTGTAAGAGCCAGGGATGGGGTCAATTCCAGTTCAACTTCAGTCAATTTAGATAGCAAACCAAATTCTATCTTCTAATGCCACATTTTACTCATTTAAATTAATTGGGGAGAATTGAAATTATAATGTTGGTGTTCTTACTGATTGACTGGAATTGAAATGAAATGTGCCCCTATCATTGTACGTGCTCCCTCATGCAACCAATTCCCCATGATTTGGCTCAATACAGAACAGTCTATTGCAACTTTACCAAAGTGCTCCAGACAGACAGGATAAATATATAGATGGAGCTGTTCTGTTTGCTCAGGAAACCGGGGGCTCTTTGATAATACTAACTAATATGTGCATGGCGGAGGGGAAAGGTCTATAGAATAGTTTTTATCTTTCTAAAGAGATGTGATAGATAGGAGATGTATTTACAAATGGTTTACCTGTTCTATTCTATTCTATTCTATTCTAGCTGAAAGGAGATGTCATCACCTGAATGGCTGTTCATACTTCAAGCCAGAACAGATAACAGGGCTGTGTTCCAAATGGCACCCTATTCCCTACATAGTGACCTACTTTTTTTTTACCCTGTGGGCCCTGGTCAAAAGTAGAGCACTAAATAGGGAATAGGGCTCTGGTCAAAAGTAGTGCACTAAATAGGGAATAGGGTGCCATTTGGGCCTCAGATTTTTACTCATTGCTGCTCTGACTAGTTKCTGCTGCCTCTGACATCATCACCCTGGCTGTGTTTCAGGCCAGGTCTCCCTGTTGATTTAGCTGTGTCTGACATCACCCTGGCTGTGTTTTAGGCCTCCCTGTTAATTTAGCTGTCTGACATCACCCTGGCTGTGTTTCAGGCCTCCCTGTTAATTTAGCTGTGTCTGACATCACCCTGGCTGTGTTTCAGGCCTCCCTGTTAATTTAGCTGTCTGGTCCTGCCTGGAATGTCAGATGAGTGTGGTTCACATGTCCAAGGTCTATTCCATTGGTTCCATTGCACCTGGAAGCTCATTCAAGCACAAATAAAGTATTTAAAAGATGTAATACTATTCACACCCTTACAGGTCTGCACCTCACCCTGCCTGGTGTTTCTTTGTGTGGTTAAACCCAGTTTACCATCTCTCGTACGTCATATCCCATACGCTGCTTTTTCTCCACATCCTGATGGTTTCCTACGGTATATGGGATCAGAAGGTTCACTAAGGCCGTGCTAGCTGAGGTCATGCCAGGTTGCTCCGTAACGCCCAAAACAAGGTATGTTTTCGGGGCTTTAGTGTGTTTAGAGTTGTCACTTTGTATTGAACGCTGAAGTATGTGCCGCAGGATGATGATTGTGATTGTAGACTGTGTCTGTGTTTACTTTATGAGAACATATAGCTTATTTAACTTCTAGGTGTACGCACTTTAAAGTCCCAGCCGACACTAAGAGCTCTCCAGTACCCGGCAAGCACTCTCCTTGGCTCCAGACACCCCTGGGAGGAGTAAGACTTGATCTGCCTTATGAGAGGTGGAGGTGACGGTGTTACTTTCATAGGTGGTGGGATTAGGGGAGTGAGGTGGAGAGGTAGAGAGGAGTGGAGGTAGTGGTGGTGGTGGTGGTGGAGTGGGGTAGAGAAGGAGGTGGAGGTAGTGGTGGTGGTGAAGGTGAGAAAGGAGTGAGGTGTGTCTTCATGGATGGGTGGGAGGAATACCAAGTATTTTTGATGATTGAGGAGAGTTGAGGTATTAGTTGGTAGAGAGGGGAACGACTGAGAGAGGTGAGGTATTAGTTGGTAGGGGAGGGGAGACGACCTGAGGAGAGGTGAGTATTAGTTGAGAGGAAGACTGAGAGGTTGAGTATAGTTGGTAGGGGAGGGAGAACGACCTGAGGAGAGGTTGAGGTATTAGTTGGTAGGGAGGGAGACGACCTGAGAGAGGTTGAGTACTAGGGAGGGGAGGGAGAACAACCTGAGGAGAGGTTGAGGTACTAGTTGGTAGGGGAGGGAGAACGACCTGAGGAGAGGTTGAGGTATTAGTTGGTAGGGGAGGGAGAACAACCTGAGGAGAGGTTGAGGTATTAGTTGGTAGGGGAGGGAGAACAAACCTGAGGAGAGGTTGAGGTATTAGTTGGTGTAGGGGAGGGAGAACGACCTGAGGAGAGGTTGAGGTATTAGTTGGTAGGGGAGGTTCAACATTGTTGAATCTTATGTTCATATAAATATGTACATGTGTTAAGTTTGCTGAAAATTAACACAGTTGACAGTGAGAGGACGTTTCTTTTTTTGCTGAGTTATATAAAATAAATATTTCGATTTTTCAGGGGTGCTGCAACACCCTAGGACTTACTTCCCACAGCTATGGGCTCCCACTTATGGGGCTTCGGGTGCTGCAACACCTCATCGACTTACTTCCGCAGCTATGGGCTCCCCGCTAATGGGCCAGGGGTGCTGCAACACCTCATCGACTTACTCCGCAGCTATGGGGCTCCCCGCTTAATGGGGCTCAGGGGTGCTGCAACACCCTCATCGACCTTACTTCCCAGTATGGGCTCCCCCCCTTAATGGGCTCCAGGGGGTGCTGCACACCCTCACGCACTTCATTCCCGCAGCTATGGGGCTCCCCCCTAATGGGGCTCAGGGGTGTGCAACACCCTCATCGAACCTTACTTCCCAAGCTATGGGGCTCCCCCGCCTTAATGGGGCTCAGGGGTGCTGCAACACCCTCAGCGACCTTACTTCCCACAGCTATGGGGCTCCCCGCCTTAATGGGCTTCAGGGGGTGCTGCAACACCTCAGCGACCTTACTTCCGCAGCTATGGGCTCCCCGCCTTAATGGGGCTCCAGGGGGTCTGCAACACCCTCATCGACCTTACTTCCCGCAGCTATGGGCTCCCCCTCCTTAATGGGCTTCAGGGGGTGCTGCAACACCCTCATCGACCTTACTTCCCACAGCTATGGGGCTCCCCCGCTTAATGGGGCTCCGGGGGTGCTGCAACACCCTCATCGACCTTACTTCCCACAGCTATGGGCTCCCCCGCCTTAATGGGGCTCCAGGGGGTGCTGCAACACCCTCATCGATCTTACTTCCCACAGCTATGGGGCTCCCCCCCTTAATGGGGCTTCAGGGGTGCTGCAACACCCTCATCGACCTTACTTCCACAGCTATGGGCTCCCCTCCTTAATGGGGCTTCAGGGGGTGCTGCAAACACTCATCGACCTTACTTCCCACAGCTATGGGGCTCCCCCTCCTTAATGGGGCTTCAGGGGGTGCTGCTCAAACACCCTCATCGACCTTACTTCCCACAGCTATGGGGCTCCCCCGCCTTAATGGGGCTTCAGGGGGTGTGCTATAACAGTGACTAATCATCTTCTGGTAGATGAAAAGGCTTTCCCTAAAACATTCTACCTGGCATAATGATATCGTGATTATTTCTACAAAACATTATGAACACCTGCACTTTCATGACCTAGACTAACCAGGTGAATCCATGTGAAAGCTATCCAGGTGAAAAATGATTGAGGTCACTTGTTAAATCCACTTCAATCAATGTAGATGAAGGGGAGGAGACGTGTTAAAGAAGGATTTTTAAGCCTTGAGACAATTGAGACATATTGTGCCATTCAGAGGGTGAATGGGTAAAACAAAGGTTTAATTGCCTTTGAACAGTGTATGGTAATAGGTGTCAGGCGCACCGGGTTGTGTCAAGAACTGCAACACTGCTGGGTTTTTCATGCTCAACAATTTCCCGTGTGTATCAAGATTGGTCCACCACCCAAAGGACATCCAGCAAAACCTGACACAACTTTGGGAAGCATTGGAGTCAACATGGGTCAGCATCCCTGTGGAACGCTTTCGACACCTTGTAGAGTCCATGACCTGACGAATTGAGGCTGTTCTGAGGGTAAAAGGGTCAATATTAGGAAGGTGTTCTTAATGTTTTGTACACTCAGTGTACACACTTCAGTTGGTATGAGTCCATTACCCTTACTGGGAAACGATTTGATTTGTTTCTGCTGTCTAACTCCCATGACTCTATTACCTTCTGTATCAGTGAGGACGTTCCATTCATCATGTAGGTCTGGGTTCGTCAACCTCTCACCCCAGAGAGAGAATAAAGTAGACGGCACGGGTCAAAATGTTGATTTTTGACCCTATGTCCGGATGACGCGAACATGCCTAAATATGGGCAATCGGCCAGGACATCCTGTTCCTGTTGTCACGTGTTAGAGGGTGTGTTATTTTATATCTATATTGCATCTATTCCTTTGAAGTTGTCATGATGATTTGATGTGTAGGGACCTGGTTGAACTGGGGGGTCTGTGTTTGAACATTTCAAAGAGGTGACCCCACCCTATTTTATTGTCCTTAGTGTGTTGTCTATGAAGCAGGAATGTCGGGAGGGGGATTGTGAGTGTGTGTGTTGTCTGTGTCTGTGTCTGTGTCTGTGTCTGTGTCTGTGTGTGTGTGTGTGTGGTGTGTGTGTGTGTTGTGTTGTGTGTGTGTGGTGTGTGTGTGTGTGTGTGTGTGTGTGGTGTGTGTGGGGGTGTGTGTGTGTGTGTGTGTGTGTGTGCGTGTGTGTGTATTTCTTTCACAGGCATCCCTGAGAAATAAGTAAAACATTGTTGTAATAAAATATCACCTGGAGCATGGAGCAGCCGTGTGCAACGTTTTCCTTCTGTTTTCCGTGAGTTTGACTACAACTCCAGCACCAGCGGAAAGTACCAGGCTGTAGGAATGTCCTCGTGTATTTCTCCCCAGGATTAATTGCTTCTACCAGATACTTTATGTTCGCTAATATTTTTTTGCGACAGGTGACGTCACACGCACACACACGCGCACGCACGCACGCACGCACCACGCACGCAACGCACGCACGCACGCACCACACACACCACACACACACACACACACACACACACACACACACACACAACCACACCCTAGTCAGTTGTACGACTGAATGCATTCAACTGAAACGTGTCTTCTGCATTCAACCCCTCTGAATGAGAAAGTGCTGGGGGATGCAGATTTTTACCTTGTCGGGGATTCGAATCCTTTTGACAGTCTTTGTTCTCAGAGGCCAATCAAAAGTCCTTCTGGTGGAGGTGAGCAAGCAGACTGCTCCCTTTGTCGAGTTTTATTCACCACCTCGGGACCTCTCCAGTCTAGTTTTATTCACCAGGACCTCTACAGTCTAGTTTTATTCACCAGGACCTTCCAGTCTATTATCACCAGGACTCTCCAGTCTAGTTTTATTCACCAGGATCTTTCCAGTCTAGTTTTATTCACCAGGACCTTCCAGTCTAGTTTATTCACCAGGATCTCTCCAGTCTATTTATTCACCAGGATCTCTCCCGTCTAGTTGTATTCACCAGGATCTCTCCAGTCTAGTTTTACACCAGGATCTCTCAGTCTAGTTTTATTCACCAGGATCTCTCCCGTCTAGTTGTATTCACCAGGACTCTCCAGTCTAGTTTTATTCACCAGGATCTTCCAGTCTAGTTTTTATTCACCAGGATCTCTCCAGTCTAGTTTTATTCACCAGATCTCTCCAGTCTAGTTTTATTCACCAGGACCTCTCCAGTCTAGTTTTATTCACCAGGATCTCTCAAGTCTAGTTTTATTCACCAGGACCTCTCCAGTCTAGTTTTTTTCACCAGGACCTCTCCAGTCTAGTTTTATTCACCAGGATCTCTCCAGTCTAGTTTATTCACCAGGATCTTCTCCAGTCTAGTTTTATTCACCACCTCAAGACCTCTCCAGTCTAGTTTTATTCACCAGGACCTCTCCATCTAGTTTATTCACCAGGATCTCTCCAGTCTAGTTTTATTCACCAGACCTCTACAGTCTATTTATACACCAGGATCTCTCCAGTCTAGTTTTATTCACCAGGACCTCTCCAGTCTATTTATTCACAGGATTCTCCAGTCTATTTATCACAGGATCTTCCATCTAGTTGTATTCACCAGGATCTCTCCAGTCTAGTTTTATTCACCAGGATCTCTACCAGTCTAGCTTTATTCACCAGATCTCTCCAGTCTAGTTTTATCACCAGGACCTCCTCCAGTCTAGTTTATTCACCAGGATCTCTCAGTCTAGTTGTATTCACCAGGATCTCTCCAGTCTAGTTGTATTCACCAGATCTCTCCAGTCTAGTTTTATTCACCAGGATCTCTCCAGTCTATTTTATCACCAGGACCTCTCCAGTCTAGTTGTATTTCACCAGGATCTCTCCGTCTAGTTGTATTCACCAGGATCTCTCCAGTCTAGTTGTATTCACCAGGATCTCTCCAGTCTAGTTTTATTCACCAGGATCTCTCCAGTCTAGTTTTATTCACCAGGATCTCTCCAGTCTAGTTTTATTCACCAGGATCTCTCCAGTCTAGTTGTATTCACCAGGATCTCCAGTCTAGTTTGTATTCACCAGGATCTCTCCAGTCTAGTTTTATTCACCAGGATCTCCCAGTCTAGTTTTATTCACCAGGATCTCTCCCAGTCTAGCTTTATTCACCAGGACTCCCCGTCTAGTTGTATTCACCAGGATCTCTCCAGTCTAGTTTTATTCACCAGGATCCTCCAGTCTAGTTTTATTCACCAGGAGTTCTCTCCAGTCTAGCTTTATTTCACCAGGATCTCTCCCGTCTAGTTTGTATTCACCAGGATCTCTCCAGTCTAGTTTTATCACCAGGATCTCTCCAGTCTAGTTTTATTCACCAGGACCTCTCCAGTCTAGTTTTTATTCACCAGGATCTCTCAGTCTAGTTTTATTCACCAGGACCCTCCAGTCTAGTTTTTTTCACCAGGACCTCTCCAGTCTAGTTTTATTCACCAGGATCTCTCCAGTCTAGTTTTATTCACCAGGATCTCTCCAGTCTAGTTTTATTCACCACCTCAGACTCTCCAGTCTAGTTTTATTCACCAGGACCTCTCCAGTCTAGTTTTATTCACCAGGATCTCTCCAGTCTAGTTTATTGATCTCACACAGACCTCTCCAGTCTAGTTTTATACACCAGGATCTCTCCAGTCTAGTTTTATTCACCAGACTCTCCAGTCTAGTTTTATTCACCAGGATCTCTCCAGCTCTAGTTGTATTCACCAGGATCTCTCCAGTCTAGTTTTATTCACCAGGATCTCTCCAGTCTAGTTTTATTCACCAGGATCTCTCCAGTCTAGTTGTATTCACCAGGAGCTCTCCAGTCTAGTTTTATTCACCAGGATCTCTCCAGTCTAGTTTTATTCACCAAGATCTCCCAGTCTAGTTTTATTCACCAGGACCTCTCCAGTCCAGTTGTATTCACCAGGATCTCTCCCGTCTAGTTGTATTCACCAGGATCTCTCCAGTCTAGTTGTTACACCAGGATCTCTCCAGTCTAGTTTATTCACCAGGATCTCTCCAGTCTAGTTTATTCACCAGGGATCTCTCCAGTCTAGCTTTATTCACCAGGATCTCTCCCGTCTAGTTGTATTCACCAGGATCTCTCCAGTCTAGTTTTATTCACCAGGATCTCTCCAGTCTAGTTTTATTCACCAGGACTCTCCAGTCTAGTTTTATTCACCAGGATCCTCCAGTCTAGTTTTATTCACCAGGATCTCTACAGTCTAGTTTTATTCACAGGATCTCTACGTCTAGTTTTTTCACCAGGATCTCTCCAGTCTAGTTGTATTCACCAGGATCTCTCCAGTCTAGCTTTATTCACCAGTCTCTCTCCGTCTAGTTGTATTCACCAGGATCTCCCAGTCTAGTTTTATTCACCAGGATCTCTCCAGTCTAGTTTTATCACCAGGATCTCTCCAGTCTAGCTTTATTCACCAGGATCTCTCCCGTTAGTTGATTTCACCAGGATCTCTCCAGTCTAGTTTTATTCACCAGGATCTCTCCAGTCTAGTTTTATTCACCAGGATCTCTACAGTCTAGTTTTTTTCACCAGGATCTCTCCAGTCTAGTTGTATTCACCAGGATCTCTCCAGTCTAGCTTTATTCACCAGGATCTCTCCCGTCTAGTTGTATTCACCAGGATTCTCTCCAGTCTAGTTTTATTCACCAGGATCTCTCCAGTCAGTTTTTATTCACCAGGATCTTCTCCAGTCTAGCTTTATTCACCAGGATCTCTCCCGTCTAGTTGTATTCACCAGGATCTCTCCAGTCTAATTTTATTCACCAGGATCTCTCCAGTCTAATTTTATTCACCAGGATCTCTCCAGTCTAGTTTTATTCACCAGGATCTCTTCCAGTCTAGTTTTATTCACCAGGATCTCTACAGTCTAGTTTTATTCACCAGGATCTCTACAGTCTAGTTTTATTCACCAGGACCTCTCCAGTCTAGTTGTATTCACCAGGATCTCTCCAGTCTAGTTTTATTCACCAGGACCTCTCCAGTCTAGTTTTGTTCACCAGGATCTCTCCAGTCTAGTTTCACACTCAGATTAAGCCTCAGAGAAAAGGGTTTAGTGCGCCTATCAGTTGTTTCAACGTGACCCCAAGGGGTCGTAAAGACTAATGACGGAGAGCAAAGCAGCACAGCGGTCAGGGAGCAAAATGTCAAGAATTCTTTAGAAAATACCAGGTCCCATGTTCACAAAACGTCTCTGAGTAGGAGTGTTGATCTAGGACACCTCCCTTTTATTCATAAGGATTTAAAAGTTAACAGTGATCCTAGCTAGATCAGCACCCCTACTCGGAGAACCTGTGTGAATTCAGGCCTTGTTTTTCTCCTTCAGTCTCCTCTCCCTCCGTATATCAACTCTCTTATCTAGAGGCGGCCATCTTTTTTCCTCAGATTGACAGGTTGTCTTGGAGATCAAACTGACCCGTCATGCCACTCTAAATCAACCTATAATCCTCTTATCACGTAGTTTCCAACCTCTTGTGATGGTTCCAGAAACGTCCCATTATGGGATATAGTAGCTATATAGTAGCTCACTGGGCTTGTGCGTTGATCTGGACATAAGCCTTGAAAGTCATTTAGTTTAAAAGGAAGCCTAGTTGTCATCATTACCGCTAACAGTACACCTAACCCCCAATGAATCAAATCAAGACAGAGCAGAGAGAGAGAGAGATCTGAGCCTGGTTCCCCTGGAAACCAAACCACCATTCATTGTAAACAGTGGAGAAACAAAAATCTCTCTCCTCTTCTGATCTGAATCTGCTGTGTTACATATGATTCCTGCAGGTTAGCATTTAGCTGTAACTCTACATTGAGTCTTTGGTGTCCTCTTGGTGAACTGTTCCACCACCACAGGCCAGCTCTGAGAGAAAGACAGATCCAGACCAGAGCCTATCCAGAGCAGATCCTATCCAGACCAGAACTTATCCAGACCAGAACTTATCCAGACCAGATCCTATCCAGACCAGATCCTATCCAGACCAGAACTTATCCAGATACCAGCCTCTATCCAGACCAGATCTATCCAAGACCAGATCCCTATCCAGACCAGACCACTATCCAGACCAGAACTATTCAGACCAGAGCCCTATCCAGACCAGAACCTACCCGACCAGAGCCTACCAGACGAACCGTACCCAGACCGAGAGCCTACCAGCCCAGAACCTACCGACGCAGAACCTAACCCACGCAGACTACCCAGAGACCAGAACCTACCCAGACCAGAGCCTACCAGACCAGACCTATCAGACAGAAGCCTCTCCAGACCAGGAGCCTCTCCAGACCAGAACTACCAGACCAGAACCTTCCAGACCAGAGCCTTCCAGACCAGACCTACCCAGACCAGAGCCTACCAGACCAGAACCTATCCAGAGAGAGCCTACCAGACCAGAGCCTACCAGATCAGAACATCTCCACTCCAGTCCTCACACAACATTCCTAACAGGGAGCCTTACAATTCAGCCCTGATATTCCCTGTCATTGTATGCAGGCCATACAGGTATTGTTGTTCTAGCGCTAGTCTCAGTCAGTCAGGGTCAGATCAAGGTTCTAGTCTGTAGAAAAAAAAGCAGCAGGCCCATTAAATAGCGTTGCTGTTGGTTTCTGTTGCTCTACGTAGCTCTATGTCCATATGCAGCAGGATCCACCAAGCCCAAGGATCTACCTCCAAGGATGGGTCTAAACAGAACCTGTTCCTATACAGTGGACTACTTTAGACAGAGCCATATGGACCCCTGTTCCTATACAGTGGACTACTTTAGACCAGAGGCCATATGGACCCCTGTTCCCTATACAGGTGGACTACTTTAGACCAGAGCCTATGGGCCCTGTTCCTATTACAGTGGACTACTTTAGACCAGAGCCCTATGGACCCCTGTTCCTATACAGTGGACTACTTTAGACCAGAGCCCTATGGACCCCTGTCCCTATACAGTGGACTATATTTAGACAGACCTATGTACCGCTATACAGTGGACTACTTTAGACCAGAGCCCTATGGACCTCTGTTCCCTATAGAGTGGACTACTTTAGACCAGAGCCTATGGACCCTGTTCCTATACAGTGGACTACTTTAGACCGAGCTCTATGGAGCCCTGTTCCTATACAGTGGACTACTTTACACAGAGCTCTATGGACCGCCTTCCCTATACAGTGGACTACTTTAGACCAGAGCCCTGTTCCCTATACAGTGGACTACTTTAGACAGAGCCCTGTTCCCTATACAGTGGACTACTTTAGACCAGAGCCCTATGACCCTGTTCCCTATACAGTGGACTACTTTAGACCAGAGCCCTGTTCCCTATACAGTGGACTACTTTACCAGAGCCACTGATCCTGTCCTATACGTGGATATCTTTAGACAGAGCCCTATGGACCCTGTTCCCTATACAGTGGACTACTTTAGACCAGAGCCGTATGTACCCTATACAGTGGACTACTTTAGACCAGAGCCCTATGGACCTCTGTTCCCTATACAGTGGACTACTTTAGACCAGAGCCTATGGACCGTGTTCCCTATACAGTGGACTACTTTAGACCAGAGCTCTATGGAGCCTGTCCCTATACAGTGGACTACTTTAGACCAGAGCCTATGGACCCTGTTCCCTATACAGTGGACTACTTTAGACCAGAGGCCTGTTCCCTTATACAGTGGACTACTTAGACCAGAGCCCTGTTCCCTATACAGTGGACTACTTAGACCAGAGCCCTATGGACCCTGTTCCTATACAGTGGATTACTTTAGACCAGAGCCCTGTTCCCTATACAGTGGACTTTTAGACGCAGAGCCCTATGGACCTGTTCCTATACAGTGGACTACTTTAGACCAGAGCCTATGGACCCCTGTTCCTATACAGTGGACTACTTTGACCAGAGCCCTATGTCCCTTTCCTATACAGTGGACTACTTAGAACAGAGCCCTATGGACCCTTGTTACCTATATACAGTGCCTAACTTAGACCGAGCCCTGTTCCCTATACGTGGACTACTTTAGAACGCAGCCCTGTTCCCTATACAGTGGACTACTTTAGACAGAGCCCAATGGATCCCCTGTTCCTATACAGTGGACTACTTTAGACCAGAGCCCTGTTCCTATACAGTGACTACTTTAGACCAGAGCCTCTATGGACCCCTGTTCCCTATACAGTGGACTACTTTAGACCAGAGCCCTATGGATCCCTGTTCCCTATACAGTGGACATCATTTAGACCAAGCTCTATGGACCCCTGTTCCCTATACCAGTGGACTACTTTAGACCAGAGCCTATGGACTCCTGTTCCCTATACAGTGGACTACTTTAGACCAGAGCACTATGGACCGCTGTTCCCTATAAGTGGACTACTTTAGACCAGAGCCCTATAAAGGAATAGGGTGCCACTGGGATGCAGATCATGTGTATATATCTGCTTTGATCAGCCAGGACCAAGGAAGTGAAAGACCTGATAACTTTTCCTTTGATGATACTGATAACAGATCCACTCGGATAACTTGCTACTCAACAGAACCTCACTCACTAACACTTCAGGGGAAATGAAACCCTAGAATGATATGTCTGGCAGTAGTTATGTTTGAACAACATGTTAGCTACTGATATTGAAACACATGTTAGTCCATAGCATATTGAACAACTGTTAGCCTAAATAGCATATTGAACAACATTGTTAGCTAAATACCATATTGAACAACATGTTAGCTACATAGCATATTGAACAACATGTTAGCTACATAGCATATTGAACAACATGTTAGCTACATAGCATATTGAACAACATGTTAGCTACATAGCATATTTGAACAACTGTTAGCTACTTAGCATATTGAACCAACATGTTAGCTACATAGCATATTGAACAACAGGTTAATTACATAGCATATTGAACGACATGCTATCTACATAGCATATTGGTCATAGAACTAAATGTATCAGTTACATAGAACTAAATGTAATCAGTTACATATAACTAACATGTTATCAGTTACATAGAACTAAAATGTTATCAGCAACATAGAACTAACATGTTATCAGTTACTAGAATAACATGTTATCACTTACATAGAACTAACATGTTATCAGCAACATAGAACTAACATGTTATCAGTTCAATAGAACTAACATGTTATCAGTTACATATAAACTAACATGTTATCAGCTACATAGAACTAAATGTTATCAGTTACATAGAACTAACATGTTATCAGTTATATAGAATAACATGTAATCAGAAACAATGACTAACATGTTATCAGCAACATAGAACTAAAGTTATCAGTACATAGAACTAACATGTTATCATACATAGAACCTAACATGTTATCAGCAACATAGAACTAACATGTTCAGTTACATAGAACTAACATGTTATCAGTTACATAGAACTAACATGTTTCAGCTACATAGAATAACATGTTATCAGTTACATATAACTAACATGTTATCAGCTACATAGAACTAACATGTTAGTCAGTTACATATAACTAGCATGTTATCAAGCTACATAGAACTAACATGTTATCAGCTACATAGAACTAACATGTTATCAGCTACATAGAACTAACATGTTATCAAGCTACATAGAACTAACATGTTATCAGTACATAGAATAACATGTTATCACACATAGAACTAACATGTTATCAGTTCCATAGAAACTAACATGTTATCAGTTACATAGAACTAACATGTTATCAGCACACATAGAACTAACATGTTATCAGTTACATAGAACTAACATGTTATCAGTTACATAGACTAACATGTTATCAAGCTACATAGAACTAACATGTATCAGTTACATATAACTAACATGTTATCAGCTACATAGAACTAACATGTTATCAGCTACAATAGATTCTAACATGTATCAGCTACATAAGAACTAACATGTTATCAGCTACATAGATAACATGTTATCAGTTACATAGAACTAACATGTTATAACGTTACATAGAACTAACATGTTATCAGCTACATAGAACTAACATGTTTCATGTTACATAGAACCAACATGTTATCAGCTACTATGACACTAACCATGTTATCAGCTACATAGAACTAACATGTTATCAGCTACATGACTAACATGTTATCAGCTACATAGAACTAACATGTTATCAGCTACATAAAACTAACATGTTATCAGTTACATAGAACTAAACATGTTATCATTACATAGAACAATAAACATGTTATCAGTACATAAACTAACATGTTATGCAGTTTACATAGAACAACATGTTATCAGCTACATACAAATAACATGTTATAGTTACATAGAATAATGTTATCAGTTAAATACAACAAATGTTATCAGTTTACATAGATACTACATGTTACTAGTTACTAAGACTAACATGTTATCAGTTACATAGAACTAACATGTTATCAGCTACATAGAACTAACATGTTATCAGTTACAAATTAGGACAGAGGTTCTTATCATTCAATTGAGACTCTGTATGCAGAATTCTGCAAAAATATCCTGTGTACAACGTAAAACTCCAAATAATACATGCAGAGCAGAATTAGGCCGATACCTGTTAATTTTCAAAATCCAAAACAGCCATTGAATTCTACAACCACCTAAAAGGAAGTGATTCCCAAACCTTACATAAAAGGCCATCACCTACAGAGAGATGAACCTGGAGAAGAGTCCCCTAAGCAAGCTGGTCCTGGGGCTCTGTTCACAAACACAAACACACCCCACAAAGCCCCAGGGCAGCAACACAATTAGACCCAACCAAATCATGAGAAAACAAAAAGATAATTACTTGACATATTGGAAAGAATTAACAAAAAAAACAGAGCTGACTAGAATGCTATTTGGCCCTAAACAGAGAGTACACAGTGGCAGAATACCTGACCACTGTGACCCAAACTTAATGAAAGCTTTGACTATGTACAGACTCAGTGAGCATAGCCTTGCTATTGAGAAAGGCTGCCGTAGGCAGACCTGYCTCTCAAGAGAAGACAGGCTATGTGCACACTGCCCACAAAATGAGGTGGAAACTGAACTTCCTAACCTCCTGCCAAATGTATGACCATATTAGAGACACATATTTCCCTCAGATTACACAGATCCACAAAGAATTAGAAAACAAACCCAATTTTGATCAACTCCCATATCTACAGGGTGAAATACCACAGTGTGACATCACAGCAGCAAGATGTGTGACCTGTTGCCACAAGAAAAGGGCAACCATTGAAGAACAAACACCATTGTAAATACATTGTAAATATATTTTCCTTTTGTACTTTAACTATTTGCACATAATAGGACATTTGAGATGTATTTATTATTTCGTAACTTCTGTGAGTGTAATGTCTACTGTTCATTTTGTATTGTTTATTTCACTTTTGTTTATTATGTACTTCACTTGCTTTGGCAATGTTAACATATGTTTAATATGCCAATAAAGCCCTTGAATTGAAATTAAATTAAATGTAATTGAGAGACAGAGACAGAGAGACAGAGAGACAGAGAGACAGAGACAGAGACAGAGACAGAGACAGAGACAGAGACAGAGACAGAGACAGAGACAGAGACAGAGACAGAGACAGACAGAGAGTGAGATCAATCTACCATGCTCTATCAAAGGCTGCCATCTAGTGGCCTTTCTGTTACATTGCAACGTCAAACATTAATGAGAGAACATTTTCCTTGTCTCGTTCTTCCACAACACACTGAGTACTGAACACTCCGTCACTTTAAGTGACKCGTTTCTGAGTGGAAAGCACCTTTGGCCCGAGGCCACAGTCATGTGGTCTCACAGGTAGAACGCTAAATCAGCCCAGGGCAGTGTTACTCATCCCCGGCACTGGTCCGTACAGGATGTTGCCTAAGCCCAGAGGTTCTAGGGGTTAGGTGCTAGGTGATAGGGGTTAGGTGCTAGGTGATAGGGGTTAGGTGCTAGGTGATAGGGGTTAGGTGCTAGGTGATAGGGGTTTAGGTGCTAGGTGATAGGGTTAGGTGCTAGGTGATAGGGGTTAGGTTGCTAGGTGATAGGGGTTAGGTGCTTAGGTGATTAGGGGGTAGGTGCTAGGTGATAGGGGTTAGGTGCTAGGTGATAGGGGGTAGGTTGCTAGGTGTAGGGGTTAGGTGCTAGGTGATAGGGGTTTTAGGTGGTTAGGTGATAGGGGTTAGGTGTAGGTGATAGGGGGTAGGTGCTAGGTGATAGGGGTTAGGTGCTAGGTGATAGGGGTTAGGTGCTAGGTGATAGGGGTTAGGTGCTAGGTGATAGGGGTTAGGTGCTAGGTGATAGGGGTTAGGTGCTAGGTGTTAGGTGTTAGGTGCTAGGTGATAGGGGTTAGGTGCTAGGTGATAGGGTTAGGTGCTAGGTGATAGGGGTTAGGTGCTAGGTGATAGGGGTTAGGTGCTAGGTGTTAGGTTGTTAGGTGCTAGGTGATAGGGGTTAGGTGCTTAGGTGATAGGTGCTAGGTGATAGGTGATAGGTGAATAGGTGATAGGTGATAGGTGCTAGGGGTTAGGGTGTTAGGTGCTAGGTGATAGGGGTTAGGTGCTAGGTGATAGAGGTTAGGTGCTAGGTGATAGGGGTTAGGTGCTAGGTGATAGGGGTTAGGTGCTAGGTGATTAGGGGTTAGGTGCTAGGTGATAGGGGTTAGGTGCTAGGTGATAGGGGTTAGGTGCTAGGTGATAGGGGTTAGGTGCTAGGTGTTAGGGGTTGTTTCTGGACTGGTCCAGAGGTCCAGAGATCCCTTGTGTTGAGATGTGTCCCTCAGTGTTATCATTATACAGTGACAACTCTAGACTGTATTGTTGTACATTATACAGTGACAACTCTAGACTGTATTGTTGTACATTATACAGTGACAACTCTAGACTGTATTGTTGTACATGTATTTGCCCATAATGAACTGGAATATGATGACAAGGCTATGCAGTATAGACACGCTCAGTATCTCTGGGTGTCAACACAACACTCCTACGCTTTCTACAGTACACATTGGAATCACAAGGTCACTGACAGACATGGGGGTGGAACAACAACTTTTTAATAACAGTCAGCAATGTGCCAGTTTCCTTATCAGAGTTTGGTTCCAAACTATGTTGATTTAACTGTTTGGCATCATATCCAGTTTATTCCACAGCTGAGGGCTAGCTTTATTGTTTGTTTTCTCATACAAAACTAAATATCAAGCAAATAGTCGTTGGAAATGTACAATATATACGCCTTCGCTGGTACCAGACAACATAAATACCCTCTGGACTCTATTTTAACTAAACTAATGCAATGTTAAATCTTAGCACTGGCTGTAGCACTGTAAGTCCAGTGGTGTGTCAGAAATGGTTGTGCTATTTTCACAGCGGGAATTATGGGCGCAGTAGCTGGCGGTGGCGTGAAACGGCTGAGTTTTGATGAATAAATAAGTTGGAGGCTTGACCCTTCACTGGCCAATCAGAACGTGCTCCATGGACAAATATGTGGTTGCTTTGTTCGCATCATAAAGACAGGACAGTGAATCATTCTAATACGTTTAAAAAATAAATAAAAAATAATCGAAAAACAAGCAATCTGTTTTTTTCTCTCAATTTAAATCTATGGATGTTCACATAACTTGAGTCTGATAATTATCTGTACAAAACAGTTAATATGATAATACTTGTGGAACATAAAAACATTTGCTTGGTTATATTTTTTCCAGTTTCTTGAAATATTTTGCAAATGCAACTTATTTCTATGTGAAAACTGAGACGGTCGACTCCTTCCTTTTCCATAGACCCTCTTATCCAGAGAAACTTACAGTAGTGAGTGAATACATTTTCACAACGGTCAACCAAGGGGATTGAACCCTCAACTCTACAAATCCACTGAATCCTGCAAGATACTGTTCTTCATTATACAACTACTTTTTTTTTGCCAAAGCAGAGATGATTGCAAAAAATGTTTTCCCACACTACTGACATCTACAGTATATCGTTCTGCTAATACTAGTAAAGGTCCAGTGCACTATTTTTGTGAAGAAAAAAAAATTATCTCCAAAAATGATACAGTGGGGAGAACAAGTATTTGATACACTGCCGATTTTGCAGGTTTTCCTACTTACAAAGCATGTAGAGGTCTGTAATTTTTATCATAGGTACACTTCAACTATGAGAGACGGAATCTAAACAAAAATCCAGAAAATCACATTGTATGATTTTTAAGTAATTAATTTGCATTTTATTGCATGACATAAGTATTTGATACATCAGAAAAGCAGAACTTAATATTTGTACAGAAACCTTTGTTTGCAATTACAGAGATCATACGTTTCCTGTAGTTCTTGACTAGGTTTGACACACTGCAGCAGGGATTTTGGCCCACTCCTCCCTACAGATCTTCTCCAGATCCTTCAGGTTTCGGCGGCTGTCGCTGTGGGCAATTACGGGCT
>NW_019944660.1:144381-157902 GCF_002910315.2 Salvelinus sp. IW2-2015
CCTAAACTATATCTTTTACTAAGGTTTTGGGATTAAGATTTATTTCAAAGCAGCCTCACGAGCCAAACGCCTTTATTGGTAGGCTTGTAAAGGCTTGGCTACATGGCGAACGCATTGGGCTGGACAACAACATAAACAGCCTTCATTGAAGGGAGCCTATACTTCTGGTTTTTAATCAAATGAAACCAAATGGAAAAAAGGGTTATTGGCACAAAAAAACACATTTCCTCTCTTGTTCCATGAGCATAAAGGAATTTTACATCCTGGCTGGATAGGTTGGCTCTCTTGTTCCATGAGCATAAAGGAGTTTTACATCCTGGCTGGATAGGTTGGCTTCTGCTCACAAAATCCTAAATGTATTTACGACAGCAAACTTCAATTTACAAACACACAAAAAAAAGACTGATGTTTTAGTAATGAAATCTATGCAGCCTACTCAATTACTTTTTATAGCTACTGTTTCATCACAGTTCATAAATTCAACACATTTTCTTTCAACTCACAGTAGATTTAGGCTACCTACTCAAATTTAGCGCGCAGGTCACGTATTTCAAGGCGTCACGTATTTCTAGTCGCGCTCATGGGAAACGCCCCCTTGTAACATTCAACAGGATGGAGAAACCAAACACATTACACACTGAGAGCTCTAAACAAGACATTGGAGAATTTGGCAACAAAAAAAACTCTAAAATGAATTAACCAAAACATCTTACACTCACAAGTGTCATGTAGTTTGTGAACTCTGCAAACAACGTTTCCACTCCAAGAATGAGAACGGTAAAATAATGTGAAAACCTATTTCATGAATGAACAGACAATAGGCTACAAATGTAACTAAACATGAACTGGGAAATGTGATGGGGATTCACAGTAAATAAATTCATGGTGATATATTAAGCAGGGAATTGATAAACATAGATACTTTTTAAGTTGTTTGGATTGAGAAACATTTCACAAAGAGCAAACAATTCACACAATTCAAACAATGAATGAGTCTGAATTTGTGGGAGGAGCATATGCCTAGTGAGAAGAGCCTAGCAACAGGACTACAATGATTTACAAGTTTGTTTAATGTGTGTGAGTTAATAAACAACTATTATAATAGGCTACAACTCTGTCTGGAACCTGAACCCATAGAATTATCTCTGTTTGCTTTTTCTCTGACCCGCTTTTATTTTGAGATTCACCTCTCCTTTAGGGACGTATTGAGTCATTCTCTCTGACTTGAACCTACACTAATGAATGTAAATCAAACAGAATCCACCAGGCAAAACCTGAGTCATACTCAACCTGCTGAGAGAGAGCGAGAGAGAGAGCGAGAGAGAGAGCGAGAGAGAGAGCGAGAGAGAGAGCGAGAGAGCAAGAGAGAGAGAGAGAGAGAGAGAGAGCGAGAGCGAGAGCGAGAGAGAGAGAGAGAGAGGAACATTCCCCCACCAGGCGTGGTATAGTGGAGATGGAGGTACCTGCTACAACCATTCAGTTTGTGTACAATAGTACACCACACAAATCATTGTTTTGGGAGTGGCCTACTGCACGCCTACACACACAGCTACACAGCATGTCGAAATCCCATACATTTTGGGGAGGGTTGCAATAGAGGAGCATGAGGGTTTGTTCACACTTCAAGGCATTGCAAGAGCCAAGAAGGTGAAGAGAAGCATGGAGAGGCCAGAGATAGCCAGGAGAGGCCAGAGATAGCCAGGAGAGGCCAGAGATAGCCAGGAGAGGCAAGAGATAGCCAGGAGAGGCCAGATATAGCCAGGAGAGGCCAGAGAGCCATGAGAGGCCAGAGATAGCCAGGAGAGGCCAGAGATAGCCAGGAGAGGCCAGAGATAGCCAGGAGAGGCCAGAGATATCCAGACGTGTATACCAAACAAAAATATAAAACGCACCATAGAACAATTCCCAAGATTTTACTGAGTTACAGTTCATACAGTATAAGGAAATCAGGCAATTGAAATAAATCTATGGATTTCACATGACTGGGAATACAGATATGCATCTGTTGGCCACAGATACCGTAATAAAAGTCTAGGGGCGTGGTCACCATTTGCCTCATGCAGCGCGACACATCTCCTTTGCATAGAGTTGATCAGGCTGTTGATTGATCAGGCTGTTGATTGATCAGGCTGTTGATTGATCAGGCTGTTGATTGATCAGGCTGCTGATTGTGGCCTGTGGAATATTGTCCTACTCCTCTACAATGGATGTGTGAAGTTGCTAGATATTGGCGGGAACTGGAACAAGCTGTCATACAAGTCGATCCAGAGCATCCCAAACATGCTCAATGGGTGACCTGTCTGATGAGTATGCAGGCCATGGAAGAACTGGGACATTTTCAGCTTCCAGGAGTTGTGTACAGATACTTGAGACATGGAGACGTCCATTATCAGGCTGAAACATGAGGTGATGGTGGCAGATGAATGGCACGACAATGGACCTCAGGATCTCGTCACGATATCTCTGTGCATTCAAATTGACATTGATAAAATGCAATTGTGTTCGTTGTCCATAGATTATGCCTGCCCATACCATAACCCCACCGCCACCATGGGGCACTCTGTTCACAACGTTGACATCAGCAAACCGCTTGCCCACATGATGCAATACATGTGGTCTGTGGTTCAAGTCAAATCAAATGTATTGGTCACATACACATGGTTAGCAGATGTTAATGCAAGTGTAGCGAAATGCTTGTGCTTCTAGTTCCGACCATGCAGTAATATCTAACAAGTAATCTAACCTAACAATTCCACAACAACTACCTTATACACACAAGTGTAAAGGAATTAATACGAATATGTACATAAAAATATATAAATGAGTGATGGCCGAACGGCATAGGCAGGATGCAGTAGATGGTAAGAGTACAGTATATACATATGAGATGAGTAATGTAGGGTATGAAAACATTATATGAAGTGGCATTGTTTAAAGTGGCTAGTGATACATTTAATTACATCAAGATGGCAAGATGCAGTAGATGGTTGTGAGGCTGGTTGGACATACTGCTAAATTCTCTAAAATGATGTTGGATGTGGCTTATGGTAGAGAAAGTAACATTCAATTATCTTGCAACAGCTCTGGTGGACATTATTGCAGTAAGCATGCCAATTGCACACTCCTTCAGAACTTGTTACATCTACACATTTTAAAGTGGCCTTTTATTGTCCCCCAGCATAAGGTGCTCCTGTGTAATGATCATGCCGTTTAATCAGCTTCTTGGTATGCTACACCTGTCAGGTGGATGGGTTATCTTGGCAAAGGAGAAATGCTCACTAACAGGGATGGAAACACATTTGTGCACAACAATTTTGAGAAATAAGCTTTTTGTTCCATTCGGAACATTTCTGGAATCTTTTATTTCAGCTCATGAAACATGGGACCAACACTTTCCATGTTACGTTTATATATATTTTTCAGTGTAAATTGGGCTAAAGAACAGAAGTTGGAAGCAATCCACCAGATAAAGACGTGACAAGAGCGTGATGAACGGAGAGACGTGGTTATGGACAGCGAGGAAGAAGAAGAAGACTCGAGAAGATGTGTGTTGAGGAAGAACGGCGCCAATTACGAACCGTATTCTGCTGTCTCTGATGGTTCCGAAATGTAACCTGACAAGAGTGAAGATTAATTACATGTGGTGGCAGGTGTGGTGAAGACCTCCGGGTCCGAGCCTCGCCCCGATGGTCATGCAAAGGATGATTCGCCCTAGCGGGAGTGACATTTTGGGAGAAAGTGGATCCCTGCCTTTTGGTTGATCCATATGTAGTCTCAGATTGGGTAGAAAATAAGTTGGGTACTTTTAAATCGGCGAAAGTAACTCAAAGTATCACAGGACTAGGGACAAGACCTGTGACTTGCTTTTCTCTCTGGAGCCGTCTCTCCTTACTTTGAAAGGAGTGATTACTTGGGTGGTGTTGAGGTGGAGCAACTGAAATGGAAAATTCACGTGTGTCTGTGACGCGCACCGTTTTGTGCGATGCAGACCCGGTGGCAAGCGTTGTGAAACTGAGAAGACATTGTCTGTCTTTTTGAGTTTTGAAGCAGTCTTTACCTGATATGTCAGTTAGGATAGGATATGTCAGTTATCCAGTGAGAGCTTTTGTGCCGAACCCATTAAGGTGTTTCAGATGCCAAGCTTATGGTCATGTTGCAGCAGTGTGTGGGAGGGAGATTCCTAGATGAGAGAAGTGTGCAGGAAAGCATGGGTAAAGGAATGTGCTTGGCTTTGCCCACCTCCTTGCTCGTTCTGCCCACTATGATTCATTTGCTCCCACTGTAAACAGATGAGGGTTAGTTAAACATATATTTGGTGATCCCCTACTTGGTGGCAGAGAGAAAAAAATTGCTGATTTAAAGTTAATATCCTGCTATTCTCCACGTCTAGATGTCTAGATGTTTTAGGGACTACAGATGGAMATTTGCTATTTACTAAATCTGGTGCGGTATGTTTTSTCAGTGCTCTGTGACTTCTGTTTTTGTTGTGTATTGCTCCTGCCAAATAAACTKAATAAATTAAAATAAATGAATACATTGCCATGGGGTGTAGAGAAAATGTAGCAGTTTTAAAGCACATTTCCTGTAATTCTCCTAAATTTTTCATGGGGTGTAGAGAACATTCTGCAGTTTTAAAGGGGCAATCTGGAGTTCCTACATACAAAAAAAATTCTACATCCGTCTGTACCCATTGTGTCACGCCCTGGCCTTAGTTATCTTTGTTTTCTTTATTATTTTAGTTAGGCCAGGGTGTGACATTGGGGATGTTTGTGTGTTTTTGTCTAGTCTAGGGTGTTTGTATTGTATAGGGGGTTTTGTAGAGTTCATGGGGTTGTGTTCAGTGTAGGTGTTCATGTAAGTCTATGGTTGCCTGAAAGGTTCTCAATCAGAGACAGCTGTCTATCGTTGTCTCTGATTGGGAGCCATATTTAAGGCAGCCATAGGCATTAGGCAGGTTGTGGGTAATTGTCTATGTTTGACGTTAGTAGCTTGTGTCTGCACTTTCGTCTGTAGCTTCACGGTCGGTTTTTGTTTAGTTTCTATTAGTGTTTTGTGTTTGTTTCATCTTCTATTAAAAAAAGAAGCTGTATCTATATCACGCTGCGCCTTGGTCCTCTCTTTCACCGAACGACGATCGTGACACATTGATTCTTGAAGATTATAACTTATAAATGCCTCATGAGCTTAGTTCAACTGTCACACTCCATCAGAACCCAAAATATAAGCTTGTTTTTCTCCAATGTTTGTAAAATAAAGTAAATGTAAACAAACACGTTTCAAACTATACTTCTGATATCATGGATGGTCTGTCCTTGCATCCATAGCTCTGCTATGAATTTGAGAGTGGTTACATTTCTCAAGCCACATCCCTCAGCTTTTTACTGAAACAGTGGTGGGCTGTCCGCTTTGTTATTGTTTCCACTGTGCATTGCACCTTTAAAGCAAATTTCCTTCAATTCTACACATTGTGCCATGACTTATGTTCATATGATATCTGAGTGAGAGTGACTATCTAAATCAATGGGGGCCCACTCCTCCATGATTACTGCAAGGTTAAGATTGCTGGCTAGACCAACTTACCTAGCAATCCGGGGGCCCAACATTCACTGGGGACAGGAACATGTACCCCCCCCCCCCAACATTCTGGAATAGCATTTTTGTCCCCCCATGTTTTATCATTGGAATGTTATACTAAACGAGGCACCGGTTGCTTTAAGACCATGCTTCCTCCGAAACACAACCCTGCCAAGCCACACTGCTCCTTAACCCAGCTGCACCAATGTGTCTGAGGAAACTCAACCCTGCCAAGCCACACTGCTCACTTAACCCAGCTGCACCAATGTGTCTGAGGAAACTCAACCCTGCCAAGCAACACTGCTCCTTAACCCAGCTGCACCAATGTGTCTGAGGAAACTCAAACCCCCTGCCAAGCAACACTGCTCCTTAACCAGCTGCACCAATGTGTCTGAGGAAACTCAACCCTGCAAGCAAACACTGCTCCTTACAAAGCTGCACCAATGTGTCTGAGGAACAACCCTGCCAAGCAACACTGCTCCTTAACCCAGCTGCACCAATGTGTCTGAGGAAACACCGTCCAGCTGGCAACTGAAGTCAGCTTGCAAACACTCATCACTAATGGTGTCTTTTTGTAGGTACTAACAGAGGCTAACTCTGCCATGGCTCGTTGGCCATCAATGGCCATTTTGGAATTTTTGGACTTTTTGGATAAACTCCCGAAAATAAGGTCTGTGGTGAACACAGACGGTTATACGGTTTGTTCTATGAGATAATCTTCATCAGTTAACRTCACTTTTTAGGATTTTTTTTAAAGCATTTATGGCATCAAAATAAGCACATAAATCACATAACTGTGTGAGAGTCGTGAATCTCGCTCTTCTCATTATCTGCGGCTCTGCTCATGGCAACGTCATGTAGCTGAATATACCTTTAACTGACTGATATTATCACATAGAACAAAAGCTATAAGATCTCCTAAGCCAGTGTTAACCTCAGACCTTACTGTCAACGTTTTACCCAAAACCCCATTCTATTCCCCATTCATTTCCCCAATAGGAATGGCTGAACGAACCAGAGGTAGGAAACGCTAACTCATTTCTGTTCTTTAGGACCACCGTCTGGCGAGCTCTGTTGAGGGACTCTCAGTGATTGACATAACAAGAGGAAAACTGCTGATGCAGAACCAAATAAAACATGGCACCTTCTACTATCCTTTCGAGCAGTAAGTTGAGACCCTGACTGACTTCCTTAGTTTGGGGGACCCCTATCGGGCGTCTTCTTATGYCTCTTATACCCAGAACCTGCACTGGCTTCCGGGTTTCTGCACTGACTGGCCCTGTTGTTGCTCCTTTATCTGCCTGCTATCATGTCAGATCTGAGATGGAAGTCCTGAATCCCTGACTCATAMAGCCCATGTCTCAGAGGACATTCCACACAAGGGATTGTATAATGGAGGTGGTGGTTTCTACCACAAGCCATTCAGTCTGTGTACGCTCACTACACACTGTTAGGGAGTGGCCCAATGCCCAAAACGCCAACACACACACAGACACACACACAGAGACGCCACTTAAAGCAGGACCAGGCTGCATGCTCTATAGGGCATGCAATGAGTTAGCAGGGCTGGACTAATGCCTAATACCTAATACCTCAACCTCTCCTAAGGTCGTTCCCCCTCCCCTACCAACTAATACCTCAACCTCTCCTCAGAGTCGTTCCCCCTTCCCCTACCAACTAATACCTCAACCTCTCCTAAGGTCGTTCCCCCTCCCCTACCAACTAATACCTCAACCTCTCCTCAGGTTGTTCTCCCTCCCCTACCAACTAGTACCTCAACCTCTCCCAGGTCGTTCCCCTTCCCCTACCAACTAATACCTCACCTCTCCTCAGGTGTTCCCCTCCCCTACCAACTAATACCTCAACCTCTCCTCAGGTTGTTCTCCCTCCCCTACCAACTAGTACCTCAACCTCTCCTCAGGTCGTTCCCCTTCCCCTACCAACTAGTACCTCAACCTCTCCTCAGGTCGTTCCCTCCCCTACCAACTAATACCTCAACCTCTCCTCAGGTCGTTTCCCCTCCCCTACCAACTAGTACCTCAACCCTCTCCTCAGGTCGTTCTCCCTCCCCTACCAACTAGTACCTCAACCTCTCCTCAGGTCGTTCTCCTCCCTACCAACTAAACCTCAACCTCTCCTCAGGTCGTTCTACCTCCCCCCTACCAACTAATACCTCAACCTCTCCTCAGGTCGTTCTCCTCCCCTACACTAATACCTCAACCTCTCCTCAGGTCGTTCTCCCTCCCCTACCAACTAATACCTCAACCTCTCCTCAGGTCGTTCTCCCTCCCTACCAACTAAATACCTCAACCTCTCCTCAGGTCGTTCTCCCTCCCCTACCAACTAATACCTCAACCTCTCCTCAGGTCGTTTCTCCCCTCCCCTACCAACTAATACCTCAACCTCTCCTCAGGTCGTTCTCCCTCCCCTACCAACTAATACCTCAACCTCTCCTCAGGTCGTTCTCCTCCCCTACCAACTATACCTCAACCTCTCCTCAGGTCGTTCTCCCTCCCCCTACCAACTAATACCTCAACCTCTCCTCAGGTCGTTCTCCTCCCCTACACTAATACCTCAACCTCTCCTCAGGTTGTTCTCCTTCCCCTACCAACTAATACTCAACTCTCCTCAGGTCGTTCCCCTCCCCTACCAACTATACCTCAACCTCTCCTCAGGTCGTTCTCTCCCCTACCAACTAATACCTCAACCTCTCCTCAGGTCGTTCTCCCTCCCCTACCAACTAATACCTCAACCTCTCCTCAGGTCGTTCTCCTCCCTACCAACTAATACCTCAACCTCTCTCTCAGGTCGTCTCCCTCCCTACCAACTAATACCTCAACCTCTCCTCAGGTCGTTCTCCTTCCCTACCAACTAATCCTCAACCTCTCCTCAGGTCGTTCTCCTCCCCTACCAACTAATACCTCAACCTCTCCTCAGGTGTTCTCCTCCCTACCAACTAATACTTCAACTCTCCTCAGGTCGTTCCCTCCCTACCAACTAGTACCTCAACCTCTCCTCAGGTCGTTCCTTCCCCTACCAACTAATACCTCAACCTCTCCTCAGGTCGTTCTCCCTCCCCTACCAACTAATACCTCAACCTCTCCTCAGGTCGTTCTCCCTCCCCTACCAACTAATACCTCAACCTCTCCTCAGGTCGTTCTCCCTCCCTACCAACTACTACCTCAACCTCTCCTCAGGTCGTTCTCCCTCCCCTACCAACTAGTACCTCAACCTCTCCTCAGGTCGTTCTCCCTCCCCTACCAACTAATACCTCAACCTCTCCTCAGGTTGTTCTCCTCCCCTACCAACTAGTACCTCAACCTCTCCTCAGGTTGTTCTCCCTCCCCTACACAACTAGTACCTCAACCTCTCCTCAGGTTGTTCTCCCTCCCCTACCAACTAATACTCAACCTCTCCTCAGGTCGTTCTCCCCCCCTACCAACTAATACCTCAACCTCTCCTCAGGTCGTTCTCCCTCCCCTACCAACTAGTACCTCATCTCACCTCTCCTCAGGTCGTTCTACCTTGCACACATTTTAGGGAGGGTTTGCATTGTTTTACATCAACCTCTGCTTTTGACCCTTCTGACCCCTGTTGCTCTTCTATCTGCCTACCAATGGGCCTCAGCTGAGAGTTGAGATGGACCTATCATCCTCTAATCTAATGCGGTTTTACATCTAATCACATTCATAGGCAGCTGGCCTGGAAACATCTGAAACCAGCAACAGATCCTCCCTAAGCCATGAAGTCTCTCCTGGGTTATTGGATCTGTGTCAGGGCTCATATGTAACACAGCCATTAGGGATGCATCTGCCTGGTGGTTCCTCTCTAACACTATGTTATTACACTCTAATGGTCGTGGAGGACACTGGAGTGCTCTCTCGCTCTCTCTCGCTCTCTCTCTCTCTCTCCTCTCTCTCGTGCAATTTTGTTCTTTAAATCTCTCTGTTCCCCTCTTCTCTTGCATTCTCCTTTTCATTTATTTCTCTTCTCTCTCTGTATGGGGACAGACAGAGATAATGGCTAGGTCTCTGTACATGGGACAGACAGAGACAATTGGCTAGGTCTCTGTATATGGGGACAGCCAGAGATCAATGGCTAGGTCTCTGTATATGGGGACAGCCAGAGATAATGGCTAGGTCTCTGTATATGGGGACAGACAGAGACAATGGCTAGGTCTCTGTGTATGGGGACAGACAGAGACAATGGCTAGGTCTCTGTGTATGGGGACAGACAGAGACAATGGCTAGGTCTCTGGTATATGGGGACAGACAGAGACAATGGCTAGGTCTCTGTGTATGGGGACAGACAGAGACAATGGCTAGGTCTCTGTATATGGGGACAGACAGAGACAATGGCTAGGTCTCTGTATATGGGACAGCGAGAACAATGGCTAGGTCTCTGTATATGGGGACAGACAAGAGACAATGGCTAGGTCTCTGTGTATATGGGGACAGACAGAGACAAGGGCTAGGTCTCTGTATATGGAACAGAAGAGAGACATGCTAGGTCTCTGTTTATGGGGACAGACAGAGACAATGGCTAGGTCTCTGTATATGGGGACAGACAGAGACAATGGCTAGGTCTCTGTATATGGGGACAGACAGAGACAATGGCTAGGTCTCTGTTATGGGGACAGACAGAGACAATGGCTAGGTCTCTGTATATGGGGACAGACAGAGAACATGGCTAGGTCTCTGTATGGGACAGACAGAGACAATGGCTAGGTCTCTGTATATGGGGACAGACAGAGACAATGGCTAGGTTCTGTATATGGGGACAGACAGAGACAATGGCTAGGTCTCTGTTAAGGGACAGAGAGACAATGGCTAGGTCTCTGTATATGGGACAGACAGAGATAATGGCTAGGTCTCTGTATATGGGGGTTGCTTTGTCAAACAAAGATTTACAAGTTGTACAGAGCAGGGCTTTAACACGTATAATGGTCATTTCCTGTGGTACAGCTTGTGGGCCTTGCTATGTAGTTCATTGACAGTGGGTACAGCTTGTGGGCCTTGATAATGTAGTTATTGGCAGTAGGTACAGCTGTGGGCCTTGATAAGTGTAGCTCATTAGCCGTAGGTACAGCTTGTGAGCCTTGATAATGTAGTTCATTGGCAGTAGGTACAGCTTGTGAGCCTTGATAATGTAGTTCATTAGCAGTAGGTACAGCTTGTGAGCCTTGATAATGTAGTTAATTAGCATGTTACAGCTTGTGAGCCTTGATAATGTAGCTCATTAGCAGTAGGTACAGCTTGTGAGCTCATTACAGTAGGTACAGCTGTGAGCCTTGATAATAGGTAATTGGCAGTAGGTACAGCTGTTAGCTCTTGATAATGTAGCTCATTAGCAGTAGGTACAGCTCGTGAGCCTTGATAATGTAGGTAATTTCAGTAGATACAGCTTGTGAGCCTTGATAATGTAGCTCATTAGCAGTAGGTACAGCTTTTAGCCTTGATAATGTAGCTCATTGGCAGTAGGTACAGCTTGTTAGCCTTGATAATGTGCTCATTAGCAGTAGGTACAGCTCGTGAGCCTTTATAATGTAGGTAATTGGCAGTAGATACAGCTTGTGAGCCTTGATAATGTAGCTCATTAGCAGTAGGTACAGCTTGTGAGCCTTGATAATGTAGGTAATTGGCAGTAGATACAGCTTGTGAGCCTTGATAATGTAGCGCATTAGCAGTAGGTACAGCTCGTGAGCCTTGATAATTGTAGGTAATTGGCAGTAGATACAGCTTGTGAGCCTTGATAATGTAGCTCATTCAGTAGTACAGCTTGTTAGCCTTGATAATGTAGCTCATTAGCAGTAGGTACAGCTCGTGAGCCTTGATAATGTAGGTAATTGTCAGTAGATACAGCTTGTGAGCCTTGATAATGTAGCTCATTAGCAGTAGGTACAGCTTGTTAGCCTTGATAATGTAGCGCATTAGCAGTAGGTACAGCTCGTGAGCCTTGATAATGTAGGTAATTGGCAGTAGATACAGCTTGTGAGCCTTGATAATGTAGCTCATTACCAGTAGGTACAGCTTGTTAGCCTTGATAATGTAGCGCATTAGAGTAGGTACAGCTCGTAGCCTGATAATGTAGGTAATTGGCAGTAGATACAGCTTGTGAGCCTTGATAATGTAGCTCATTAGCAGTAGGTACAGCTTGTGAGCCTTGATAATGTAGGTAATTGGCAGTAGATACAGCTTGTGAGCCTGATAATGTAGCTCATTAGCAGTAGGTACAGCTCGTGAGCCTTGATAATGTAGGTAATTGGCAGTAGATACAGCTTGTGAGCCTTGATAATGTAGCTCATTAGCAGTAGGTACAGCTTGTGAGCCTTGATAATGTAGCTCATTGGCAGTAGGCGTAATTGCTAATTGTACTCAGATGATAAGTTATGGGCTGTTGAATTCCAAACCGACCACTATCGCCTACTCCCTACTGCCTAGCCACTCCTGTAGATCTGAAATGATTGGAATGGTGTAAGCAAAACGGTGAAAACTCAACCCATCCTATCATAAGGCAAGGTGAAGCAATTAACATATTATTGCCTTCACCTATCTGATCATTTCAAATATCCAAGAGGACCTAGGTCACGTGTCAAACTCATTCCACTGAGGGCCGAGTGTCTGTGGGTTTTCACTCCTCCCTTGTTCTTGATTGATGAATTAAGGTCACTAATTAGTAAGGAACTCTCCTCAGCTGGTCATCTAGGTCTTAATTGAAAGGAAAAAAACTAAAACCAGCAGACATGASGATGGAATKAGTTGGACRCCCCTGGCCTAGGTGCTAGAGGTTGATATGGAATKSATCCCTTTGCCAAATCAAGCCCTTACACCAGGACTTTCCAATCAATCTAATGAAGGAAAATAGACTATTGTTCTTCAGAAAGGCAGGTGATGAGGAGCATACAGAAAGCATCTTCAGGGCTTGATCCAAACTATTTACCCAGGATATGTCTGGTGGTGTTGTAGTTTGCATAGTCTATGTTTTGGTGGTCAGTCTGCCACTGTTTCACCCTGTGCTCTGAGTAAATTGTGCCTCTCAAGCGAGAGTCAGAACTGCTTGAACTAGTGTAACTTTATTTAACTACAAACAGAGGAGGATGTTTGCTTTGGGGATTCACTATTTAGAAGACTGAGGGTCAGGTTTTCAGAGGAGGGTGTTCGCTGTGGGGTCTTTATGTAGGAGACTTTTTGTGCCTGGACTGGACTGAGTAGTCAGTAACCACACCCACAGCTTTTAAATACATACGAGCTAGAGAGAGGGGACTGGTAGGAGACTGTTGGAGCCTGGACTGGACTGAGTAGTCAGTAACCACACCCACAGCTTTTAAATACGAGCTAGAGAGAGGGGACTGGTAGGAGACTGTTGGAGCCTGGACTGGACTGAGTAGTCAGTAACCACACCACAAGCTTTTAAATACAAGCTAGAGGGGAGGGGACTGGTAGGAGACTGGAGCCTGACGTGGACTGAGTAGTCAGTAACCACACCCACAGCTTTTAAATACAAGCTAGAGGGAGGGGACTGGTAGGAGACTGGAGCCTGGACTGAGTAGTCAGAACCACACCCACAGCTTTTAAATACATGCTTGTGAAAGAATCCTCTCACACACACACACGGCAACACCAGGGTAGGTCTGGAACAGAGGAATAGGGATTAACTTAACATTGGTCTATCACGTTCTTTCCTGTCTGTTGGAAGGTTAGAAGATGGCTGTGAATAAATGTATCAAGTACTTGCTCTTCTTCTTCAATCTACTGTTCTGGGTGAGTCCTATTAACCTACATGTTTTACTTTAACTATAGTGTCCTCGATTGGATTGATGTAGGTTTTAAATCGTGTGTGTGTGTGTGTGTGATAGTGATGTGTTTGTTAGTTTAGTGATCATCTAGTGGCCTAGTAAACATAGTAATCCATTTAAAATCTGTTTACATGTCTATGGAAATGAGAAAT